>NC_086241.1:26640000-26792500 GCF_036321145.2 Pelmatolapia mariae
TAATCGGTTGGAACGACAGTGCAAAGCATAAAGGAGGCCAAGGAGGCTGTGGAAGGTGGGAGTGCTGAAGTCAGTTGTCATGGAATCACAGTCCTTGTCTCCCATCCTGGTGTTGCCGTGGTAACAACCTTCTGGTTAAACTGCATCAGTCTGAAAAAGTGGAGCATCGCTTGAAATTAGAAACATAAAATAATGTGTACCATGCCTTGAGATACTTTTCATGTCCCAAACCTTTAGTTTATCTGTTCATGCAGTACCCTACAGGTTTTTTTTATGTGTGAGCAATAATATTATTTATTTATTTATTTATTTATTTATTTTGCCAGTGCCACAGAGTTAACATGTAATCACGTGGTAATTAATAGGTGTCACGTGCAATATTTCAAGGTTGCATGAAGCTCTGTGCAGTTGTACTGTTGCACAAAAAGATGCACTTTGAAAATTTATTTGAAAAAGTAAAACTCACTTGGTTGAGCAAGTGATCCATATGCACAGCAGAGGTCTGGGTTTGATTCTGCCCATTTCCTATGTGTCATTGCCCCTCGCTCACAGCCAACTTTCTTGTCTACCATCTACTGCTGTCACGTAAAATACAGGCAAAAAGTGACCATGCTCATACCTTCATCTTCCCTAACTTGTATTATTGTAATGCACTGTTTTCATGTCTGTCTAAAGCGTCTATTAATGACCTCACATCTCTCCGAAATGCTACTGCAAGGCTTTTAACTCACTCTCATAAATCTTCTCATATCACCCCATTATTAAATGATCTGCAGTGGCCTCCTCACAGCTTTAGATTTCAGCTTAAAATCTTGTTGTTGTTTTTTCACTTGTGAGGTGAGGCTCTGTGTTGTTGATCTACTTCACCCCTATTCTCCAAACCAGTTTTTAAGGTCCACAGATAAGGATTTTCTTGGCACCCCTCTAAAGGGGGACTGTGGATTCCAACCCCTCAGCTCCAAAACTATGGAACAGCTTACACAGTTACACAAGTGTGACCTCTCGTCATGGTATATGTAAACTTCATAGTCTTTTGGGGAGAGTTGATTTTTCTACAACTAATATCTTCAAAAGTGGTAATGTAGATGGATAAAGAGCACTACGGAAAATGTTTCTTTTTCCTCAACTGTCCCTTTAAGTAAATTTAAACAAGAACCTCAAATGTGAGTAGAGCATTTATGTATTTTGACATTTTAATAGCACTATTAATTCCTTACAACTGCTTCGTGTTACAGCCCAAAGGTCATGAAGCCCCTGTCAACCCAATGTAAGTGTCAGTATTCTTTGACCAATTTAGAGCGACAACTGGTGCAATCGAATAGTCGCTTTTGCCTGATTTTATTCACGAATCCATGTATTTCTTTTCTGAGTCAAAGACCTTGGGAAGTATGAGTGTATGTCTTTGAGGGTAACTTTGTGAACTTAAACTTCTGTTTCAGTTCAAGGCCTCAGAGCTGCAATCATGTTCACCAGCCAAGGATATATATTCAAAGCTACACCGAGGGATTGTCCCAAATTTATCACCTGTTCACTCGTCTTTGCGACATCGCTCACTGAAGCTTTTGATCGCTTTATTTAATGTGACCCACGTTCATCAGCCAGGATGGAAAAAAAAAACTTTTCACAGGGTAGGCTATAGCTTGGTCAAGTGTGTAATGTAAAAAATGTGGCTCAGCCAGAGACTGACTGGGGACCATCAGAATGAATAATGGGGGGGCTAGCTTCTTTTACTGCCTGCTCTGCTCCATAGCTGCAAAAAATTGCTCATGTTATGAGCCTCTATAGCCACCTTTTGCTTGCTTGGTACTGCCATTGGGTGTGCTGTGTGGGTAGTGGATAATTTTGCAGACCCAAAGGCAGACAAGTGGATGCTGAAGTTAAACTCAAAGTGAGCCTTTTAATGCTGAAGTTCAGAGATTAACAACTGGTTAGCAAATGGTAAATGGTCTGATTCTTATATAGCACTTTTCTACTTTGCTTGATCACTCAAAGTGCTTTAAATAGCAGCGCAGGGTAGTCATAGGACAAGGAAAACAATGCTGGAGAACACACAACTATGCAAACAATGTAAAATAGGACAATAGGAGACTGACATAATATATAGACGAGAAGTGGTGCATGAACAGGAAACAGGTGCAGCTCTAAACACAGCTGAAGACAATAGCATATGAGACAGGGGAAGTAACACTCACTACAAGATGCAGAGGACAACCATTACCAAAATAAAACAGGAAGTGGGACACAACAGAACAGGGTAATAGAATTTACTTGGCACAGAGGAAGACAAGAAGACAAGATAGGCGAACACAGAAAGGTGCTTTATATTGTAAGGCAAAAACCCTACAATAATACAGAGAAAACTCCAACAATCAAACAACGCCCCCTATCTGCGAGCACTTGGTGTCTGTGGGAAAGGAAGGAAAAACTCCCTTTTAACAGGAAGAAACCTCCCGGAGAACCAGGCTCAGGGAGGGTCGGCCATCTGCCGTGACCGGGAATTAATCCAATCCTGAGGAAAGCCAAATCTGCAAGACCCAAAAGACAAATACACAAAGCCATGAGGTAATGAAGAATATGACTTACAGCCGATATTACAAAGCATTCATAAACCCAAAAAGAAACATGAAAAAACCCTCAAAACGATGGTGCAAGACTCAGGGACCGTGACAGTAACAAGTTTGACAGCCTTCCCCTATTCCCCCTGCCTTTAATTCACTCGTGTTTTAATCTATTCTTCTCTTCTTCCTCTTTTCCCCATGTCCATGTTGTTTGCGCCGCCTTCTCCGCTCCCCATTACTGCAGGTCACCGACATGATGCAGAAAGCGCTGTTTGACTTCCTGAAGCACAGGTTCGATGGGAGGTGAGCAGTGAAAGCGAAGCAGAGTCTGTCATATAATGCATCGAGGTGCTGGCCGTGCTCTGTGTGACGCGTACAGTTTTTGTTCCAGGATATCCATCACGAGGGTAACAGCTGACATATCGTTGGCCAAGAGGTCAGTACTAAACAACCCCAGTAAGAGGGCCATCATTGAGAGATCCAACACCCGCTCCAGCCTTGGTAAAGCTACAGGAAACTCACTCAATGATGCGCATGTCTTATAGGTGATGTGGAGCGTAAATATGTTGCATATTGTGTCTTATTCATATTTGCTCTGCCGTACATTCTTGACTTTTTGTAGCTGAGGTCCAGAGTGAAATAGAGAGGATCTTTGAGCTGGCCAGGTCTTTACAGCTGGTGGTTTTGGATGCTGACACCATTAACCACCCAGCGCAGCTCATCAAGACTTCATTAGCACCCATTATCGTCCATGTTAAGGTGTCCTCCCCTAAGGTGAGATTAAAAGCTTAAATTACTTAATTACATTAGCCTAACAGGATACTATATATTATGTTAATTTTTTTAAACTGATATTATTTAGAAACGATGACAAAATCATTACTGTGTTGTACTTGACAACATGCCAAGTGTCAGTGTAAGTTGTGAAATACCAAGAAACCCTTCCAGGCAGTGAGAGAAAGTCATAGGCTTGACTGTAATGTGAGTTTGGAGCAGTGACAGGCGTACCATTGCTTGTGTTGGCTGGATTTTCTAGAAAAGAATCTCTTGTCACAAACCTACATGTAACAGAGTCCAATTTCAGTGGCTGGAGATGGTGCGGAAAAAGGGCCTGTTACGACTAGTCTTCTAGTTTCTTCATTTTTAGACTGTTTTTGTGTCACCCACAGGTCTTGCAGAGGCTGATCAAATCAAGAGGGAAGTCTCAAAGCAAACATTTGAATGTGCAGCTTGTTGCAGCAGAGAAACTAGCACAGTGTCCTTCTGTGAGTAATCATCACCCCCTTTTTTTAATTAAGGGAAGCAACAGCTTCTAAGTTAGGTTTCATGATGTAATCACAAGTGGTGAAAGATGGTGAAAAGAAATCCAAATGCAGCAGCAGTTACACCTTCCTCTCTTCTTTTCCAACCTTAGGAGATGTTTGATATTATTTTGGATGAGAACCAGCTTGAAGATGCTTGTGAACACCTGGCAGAGTACCTGGAGGCGTACTGGCGTGCGACGCACACTTCGCTTTCCATGCCGCTCAACCCCCTCCTGGGACGCAATCTGGGCTCCACTGCTCTCTCCCCGTATCCTGCTGCCATTCAGGTGAATTTATGAAGTTAAAGAACAAAAAACTGTCCCGGGTTTCTTTTCTTCTCATTGTTGTTTTACAAAATCCCAGATTTCAGTCATGTATGACTTCGATTTACCAACCTGCTGGATAGAAGCAAATTTGGATCATTTCAGTGTGTGAATACTTAGCTTTTGATAATGCACCATGCCCTAAAGCCATAGCTGAGGTGCATGGTATTAGCAGTAAAATGTTCTAGCAACAAGATGAAAGCCACACTAAAATCTTTTGAGAAACAAAGGCCCTCCTGCTGTCTTTAAAGTAAAAAGCTTGCAGCTCCTTTACTGATGTAGATCAGAAGCCTTGAATGCTTAGAGGGAGTTATAATAGTTTGTGGTCACATTTTCAATGCTGGAAAACTATCCACAGCAGGGTTTAGTGGACAACAGATGAGTCCGTTATCTACCCAAATCCCCAGTACAGCCCAGGCACCTAAAGGTTAGATAGGGTATAGTGAAATAAAGTAAATATAATTTTTGGTACCTACTTACAAGATGGTTTAACAGTGAAATGGGCTTTAACACTATTTTAAAAACTTTTTACATTTTAATCTATTGTAATTGTAACTTCCTCAATACTGTAAGTGAAGAAACTATAGAACCTTTAATAACTAAAGTTGTAAAAGAACTTAAAGTTCTCTGAAAAAGTGCATGTGAAACATCACACTTGTGTTTAGGACAAACTGACCTCCTAGGTGTACGTATTTTTCCGAGTACTTGGCAGGTAGTTTGTTTTTGTTCCAAGAATCGGCTTCATTCTTCTGTGTAATATAATCCAAGGCTATGGGATCAGGGCTCTGTGGGGGTCAGAACTCCTTGTTCTTATTGTCTGATGATAATTCGTTGAGTTTAGCTGTATGTTGGCACTGATTTTGGAGCTGATGAGATGACTCACTGATGGCACTGAAATACAGATACGAATCTTATCTTAGACCCACTTTATTAGCAGATATCATGTCCATAAACTGCAAAGAACCTCTACCAGAGCCTTTACCTTGCCTGTAGACTCTCATCTCTGCAGTACTCTCTAGCCTTTAGGCAATCTGCTTCAAGTTGGAGCCAAATACTTTAAACTTTGATTCATGACTCCAGAGCATCTGGCATGTTTTTTTACACAGATTCTAGTGTTTTTTGAACGTAGGTGAGTCATTTGGCTTTGTTTCCTCATCAGAGAAACAGTTTTTGGCTCTCAGTCTTCCAGTAAAAAAACACTTCAGACCAGACTATAGATGGGTATGCCAGGGTGCCACTGGTTTCTGACAGTTCTGCGCTTATGGTACTCTACATTATGAGATTTTAAAGAGAAGTTTGCTTAATTTGTCCTTCGTCTGCTGCTTTCGGCTAACCACTGTGTTGCTGGTACTCAATCTTGATTTTTGCAATAAAAAAGGTATTTGAAAACATCTGTTTGCTTGAAAAGTACAGCTTTTTTAATTGATTATTTTAACAAAAGCACTATTTCCATAAATATCTGCAATAATGTCTTGATGCATGCTCAATCATCCAGGTAAGCAAATCCCAAAAGGTTGATTCTGTTTTCAGTGGGAGAAACATTTCGTCACTCATCCAAGTGACTTCTTTAGTCTCAGCTGACTAAAGGTTTCCCCAGCCTTTTAAACAGTACATTTGCACAAAAACGGAACCTAGACCACTTAATGAACAATAGGCTGTGAGGTCAGTTCCTTAATCATTAATATGCAAATTTTCATGACCATTGATCAAGAAGAAGAAGTCACTTGGATGAATGACAAAACGTTTGCCCCAATGAAAACGCTACGTCCAGATGAACAGAATCAACCTTTTGGTATCTACAATAATATATTTCATGGGGACACCAATGAAGAAGACTCAAAATAACCAGGAGTAAGAAACGATTTTATTTGTTATGATTTTATTTTTTTATTTACTCGTTTACACTCTGTCTGGCTCCATTCAGATTAGCTAGTTGTTGTTTGTAGCATTCCAAACACATTCCCAACAGGGAAGTTGCAAAGTGCCCTCTGGTGGACAA
The DNA here is from genome assembly GCF_036321145.2 of Pelmatolapia mariae. NCBI lineage: Eukaryota > Metazoa > Chordata > Actinopteri > Cichliformes > Cichlidae > Pelmatolapia > Pelmatolapia mariae. Next base: position 26,646,185 of record NC_086241.1, read on the forward strand.
ACTATAAAATGTCAGCGCTACTTATTGAAGTGTTGAAGGGTGTTTCTCCCATCTTTACTTCTTGGATTTTTCATTTATTGGCCATTTTAAAAGTAATACCAATAAATCGTCAAATATCTGATATGGACCAATAATACCAGCCCACTGATAAATCTGTTGGACTCTAATGCAAACATATTAAAAATGCATAGTTATGTTTATTCTGTTCGAGTGTTAACAAAGCAAAACGCAGTTTGAAATCAGCATTACTTCTCTCAAACAGGCCCAAAGAAACCGGAACAGCAACCACACGAAGACAGACCATTCGCCCGTTGAACGTCGCAGCCTAATGCCTGCCGATGAGAACTGCCATAACGAGCGGGCACGGAAGAATCGCAACCGTCTCTCCTCAGGCTCACAGCACAGCAGGGACCACTCTCCTCTGGTGGAGGAGGACTACCAGGACCCCTACCAGGACTCTTATAAGCCTCACCGTAACCGAGGATCCCCGGGAGGCTATAGCCAGGACTCCAGGCACCGGCTCTGAGCTGTGGCCTGCTGTTAACAAAGTATAGTCCTGTGTCTCTTTAAGCGACCACCGTGAACACAAGGGGAAAGTTTGCTATTACATGATAAATCTCTTACATTCACGAGGACTGAAACCACCTTTTATTTTGTGTAGTACCTCATATCTCCTTTGGCCTTGGCTCCTGACGAATGGGCATTTGAACCCAAAAATAAGAATTCTGCTCTTGCTTTGATGTGAACAAGGTACTGGATATGAAAGTAGCACAAGATCAGAAAAGTTATATTTAAGAGGGAAAGTTGGGCCTTTTTTGAATATGTCCCCAGTATGACATGTGAGTGAAGTACGCTAGGCCCTTCTGGACCATTCCCGCTGTCTCAGCTGTTACTGTAGCATGCAGGTAGGACTGTAATTACAGGGACCATCTGACTCAGGCCAGTGCCAGACAGCATCCAGCGGTGATGATCAGCGCAGAACTTGTTTGCACGGGTCCAGGAGATGGTAGAAGGAGAGTTTAATGCATCTTTAATGTGCCGCTGTCCTTGATGTGTGTGATAAGTCCTGTAAAGCTTGCTCCCGAATCCTGAGTTTTACAACTATTGTTTTAAAGTGACATGAATGGCTAATTCAGGGTTCATGCAGTAGCTTCCCGTTCTCTTTCTTTTTAAACGCTGTTTTTGTCATAAATCATATGACAGAAAAGGAGAAAAATCATGCAGATACTAATACATTTCAAAGCTCCACAACCTCAGGAATGAGAGGTCAATTAGACCTAGAAGTGTAGCGTTTATGTTCTCACCCCTGATGGGAGTGTGATTCTGAGAGTTGTGTTATGTTATTTTTGTGATTTTATGATTTTGTTTCTTGAAAAAAAAGCTGTTTTTCCAGCACAGAAGTCTTTAAAATGGTCACAACAGTGCATTTCTCACATGCCATGCGTCAATCAACTGCTGTTGTCTGTCATGGGTTTCGTAGGACATGGATTAAGCAAGACTTTGGGTTTTTGTGAGTGACTTATATTGAGGGCTTCCATATATAATACACTGAAAAATAATCAAAGGAAAGAAATTTTAATTTGTGTAAAGTTCAATTTCCAGAACAATAAATTACATTCCATGTATGTCATTTTATATAAGAGCCTTGCTTACACCCTCCAACCATCAGACAAAAAATATATTAGTAAAAGGTTTTATAAAGTAAAGTAACACTAAACACTTTCCTTGAGTAGCAATTTAACATGCACCTCTTCCATATTGTCATTTACAGCTTTTCTGTGTATTCTCCTTGGGTTTTATTAAAGACTACTGATAAGTAAGAAGCTGTCTAAAAGCACTTGGGCAGGACTGCACTGCCTTTGTTAATAGTGTCATTTACATGCTACTTTTATGGAAATGTTGAGCAGCCAGTTCTCCCCCATTTTTCAATTTATATGTACGCTACCAGCTAATATGGGATTAAATAGCATTACCTTTTAACATGACATATCCTTGTATATTGTAATTTAATATTTCGATATTGAAAAGTTCCGTTTTATTTCAGGTCATAGACCAGAGATCTCATTGTGCTGTGATTCTGGAGAGGGAAGTCTGACGAGCAGGCTTCCGTTCTTATTTTCCTTACACAGTAGCTTTTATTGTTGTAGTTTCAAAACAGTGGAGCATAAGCAGCGATTTAAAAGATTTGAATACTGCCTGTGAGAGAATGATGCATTGATTAGAATTTGTGTGCACTGTCATTTTACAACTGTAATGAAATAAACTGCTCTTATGTTGTTGTATGGATACCAGTGGGGGGTTTTTTGTTATTGTTTTTTGCTTATAGAAATATTCACAAAAAATAATTTACCTGTTACTGTATTTAATAATTATTAAACCTTTTGTGGATTAAGTTTTCATATAATATAATATAATATAATATAATATAATATAATATAATATAATATATAAATGCTTTTCTTTCCTTATAGCTCTCCATAAGATACTAGACACGCATGCGCAAGATTGACAGCGCAGGGTACTTCACAACAGCCAGCTGATACGAACTAGCAAGTGACAGTGTTAAGCGTTTTCGGTTTTGTTTCATACAGTAAATCTGTCGTCGGATCTACATTTTCACCCCGTAGGTCATGTAGAGTAGAAGTCAGTTCATATAAGTATGGCAGTTGTATTTGAATGCTTTGGCAGGTCATCGTCGTTGTAGTTAGCAAGTTAGCTAGCTAGTTGAAGTTGGCAGGACTGAACAACAAGGCTGGCTAGCTAAGGTACAGCGAATTGTTACAAGCTGGCATCGAAATTCATCACCGTCAGCCATGGGAATACTATTTACAAAGCTATGGAGGCTTTTTAACCACCAAGGTAAGAATGGTGCTGCGGCATTCATCATGAAACTGTCGAAGGTGTAGGAGCTAAGGGGGCTCCGTGGTCAGAGAAGGCCCGCTGGTCTGTTCTCTCATAATTAGCCGTGTAACCAGTTTCTGTCCCTAACGGGACCTTTATTGTTTCATTATTGGTATTGTCGGTGAATTTAAAAGTTGCCACATGGTTTACCGTTTATATTTAACGTTATGGTCAGCATTTCACCTATGGACCGGCGAAGATAGTTTTTCTGCGAACATGGCGCTCCGTTTCTGAATTAACTTTGTGTTAGATTATTTATGCTCTCGGGTTCTAGAGCGCAGATAGGCTAAACCAAGTAGATTCCTGGCTAGTGATCTTGAATCAGTAAACAGGTCCTTGCGAAACCTCTGTAACTTGAACCCCGAGGTACAGTGTGATGCAGTGTTCAGTCCGGGTTGACACCGGCACTGAGACTGGAGATGGCTACACCAACAGAGCACACTGAAGTCAGCTACATCAGCAAAATTCCCCAGTTAACAAGGCGAATGACTTTAGACTGAATCACACTGACTTTGTACTGCCAGTTTGATTACTTAATCTTATCAGATTAGTGTCAGGAGTTTTCTGATAGGTGACAAATTAAAGGAAGAATCTGAACCCTTGACACCTACAGTAAGGGGATCCAGCAGCTCTGTTGGGAACCGTTTCGTTGGTGAGTTGTGTGGGTTCGCTTGTCCACTTAGAGGGAAGGATCACAGCAAATACATATGAAGTCGTTCTGAGTGATCACACTTATCCTGCGATAAAACAGGTCTATCCAGATGGGTGTGGTCTCTTCTGTAGGGGCACAAAGGATCATTAAATACTTTAATGTGTATGAAAATAATGTGAATCATAACATAAAACAGGTCTTTACAGTCACCTAGCTTCACTCTAACTCAAGTTAACTTAACACATATGGGAGAGTTTACACTGATGTGTTAGAGAATGTCGTCATGTACACAAAAAAGTCATCCCTGTAAGGAGTAGTGTTTTAAATATCTGCCAGAAACATATAGGAGTAATGTCAAGATGCATATAAGCTGTTTTGTGGCCAGACAATACTATAATAATACATCTGAGTGAGAGGACCAGATATTTGCCATTTGTTCAATTCTAAATTATGCTCTTGTACCCATCCTGTCCCTGAAGCCTGAAAAGCTTTTATTGTCATCCCTGGATGTAGCCTCAGAGCTGTGCTTCCAAATCTCAGAAGTCTTACCATTTACCCAGCTGACTGAGACAACCCAGTGGAAGAGCAGAAGCACATTAACATACATGACATGTGATTAGACATTACAAACTTGGATGTCTGGACAGTTTAGTGTTAGTTGGCATGAAAACAACCTTGTTCACAGTATTGGCTTACTAATGGCTTCCAAGTTTACAGTATTGACTTAGCCATTTGTTTTAGAAATTGTCTCAGGCCATCCTATATTCTGGGCAACAGGTGGGGTTAAATTTGTGCAGACAGTAGTAGTGGGAATTTTTTAAGTTCATCTAGATTTTAAATATACTAAAGGTTTTTTAAATTAAATATTTGCTTATTCCAATCCCCTCTCCTTTTATGCTATTATATAGTAAAATAGCTACCTTTCAGTTATGCATAGTAAGTTAGGCCGCACATGAAATCTGAAGATGTCACACCACCTTTAACTCAGACAAATTCTGGCTGGTGTTTTGCTGAATTTTAAGACATTTCTTAAGCCAAACAGTTAATAAACACACCTGTGGCAGGCCAATTTAAAACAATGGCAGTTGTCTTTTGGGTGAGGAAGTAAATCCACTCAACCACTGTGCAGGCCACATTTAAAGAGAATAACGGTTTGCTTTGTATGAATATGTGCAAGTAGCTTTGCTCACACCTGTGTGACCTTTTTATTCTAGCACAACAGTCCCCTGCCCTTGCCTTCTTTCAGCTTTTGTGCAGTAGACAGTATAGTAAGGCCTATGAGTTCTGTTCTGGAAATAAGTGTCTTCTCAGCTGTTTGATTTACTTTTTGTGTGTGGTAGAATGCATATATAAAGCTCATTTTTCACCTTGCACAGATCTGTTTGCAAAAGTTTTCGCTTCCTCAGTTTTGAGATTTTAGTTTTAGTTTTGTTAGCTGAAGATTTAGCTGTATGTGATTACACACTGGTTGTTGACTTTCTATGATTTCCTTGAATTACAAGTTGTTTTGTCAAAGGTTAGTTTGGGGATGTTCTGTGTTCTTCAGCATAACAGATTATAGATCATATGTGCTAAAAGGCATAGGAGTATTCAAAACTTAAGAACCTTAACTTAAGAGTCTCAACCGACAGGCTAATGCTGATATTTGTCTATGTATCCAGTTTAAATGAAATGTTATAGCTTTAAAGTGGCTGTTTTATCTCATGATAGCAGTTTATTCAGAGTAACACAGGTTGGGTTTTCCATGTACATTTACATAAACAAAACTATAACACACTGTTCGAACATACAACTTGTACAGATAACGCTGTAGTTGGAAGAGCTGCAGTGTGCTTGCCTGTAGAGATCTGCAAAAGCCAAACTTAGATTGCTTTACTTTTCTAATCTTAAAAAAATAACTGCAAAGCTATAGTTTGATATATATATATTCTTTTAACTTTCAGTTAGGGCTGGGCGATATATCAAAAATTTATCGTTACCGAAATTTATGACTCTCATCGACGTCATTTTGCCCGTGTCGGTAAATTCGGTATTTAAAAAAAAAAAGAAAAGGCATGTGCAGGTTGGCGATGTTCATGTCCCTTTAAGACGCTGTGCTACGTTACAGACTTGACGGGGTGGAGTCACATGACTCTACTACCTGTAACAAGACGAGACACGGGTGAACAAATGGAGGACGATTTAAATGTTGAAGCAGCAGCGACGGAGGTAGAGCTGGTGGAGGAGGAAGAGGAGACGCTTGTTAACAAAAAAAATGCATCATCAATCGTTTGGCAACATTTTGGATTCAACAAGGATGATATTGATCAAAAAATTGTTAAATGTAAACTCTGCAAAAAGACTGTTGCGTCAAGTCAAGGTAACACAACCAACCTCTTCCACCACCTGCAGCACAACCATGAGATTCAATTCGAATTCGATTTTCTGTGTTCAATTGACATTTGTGTTTGTGACATTATTTGTTTACAAGTTATAGTACCTCAAGGCCTTAGCAGAGATAGGCCTTTGTCCATGATGGCATTACATTTGCACAATCATTGTTTACTTTGTGAATAGCCAATGTGAAACATATTTATTATTAAACTATTTTGTTTACAAGGGATACACATTTTTTAGAGAGCATGGTTACATATTGTATCCTACACTTTTTATTTTGTTCAGTTAATAAATCTTAACCACTAAAAGTAGTTACTACTATTGTCTTCATTTATTTTCAGTGACATTTTACAGTCCTTTAAAGTGGTAATAATATAATTGCAATGAATAGGTCTAGGGGGAATAATATTATCAAAATAACTGGAGGAACTATGCTGCCTGCCACAGCCCCATCAAATGAAAAAAAAAAAAAAACGTTTGTTTTTTTGGCACTTGGGGTGGTTATCGTCCATTTATCGTTATCGAGGTTAACTGCTCAATTTATCGTGATATTGATTTTAGGCCATATCGCCCAGCCCTACTTTCAGTCCACAAACTGCAAAAAAACAAAACGCTGCAGTTTTTGCCTAATCCGTAAATGTCAGCAAGAGCTGTATCCCAGTAATCTTATATCAATATGAGACTTAATGCATGCTTTGTGTATTTGTCGTGTGACGCAAGATTTTTCTATAAACAAAACACGAAGATAAGTCTGTTAAGCTCAGCTTAATACAAATAGAAGGTAGTGCATGCTTTTTCTGTCATGCACTAGTTTTTTCTAATGACATCAACCAGTCTTTGTTCCTCCTCAGTCCTCATCTCTCTCTCTCTTAGAGGTGGCATCATAGTGGTGGGCTATATGACCTGTAAGGCATTTTCACAGTATATTAAGTTGTTGTTATCATCATCATTATTATTATTATTATTATTGTTGTTGTTATTACAACCTCATTTTAAAGCCCAATTTTATTACAACCCCAAGTTACTTAATTTTGTAAAATGTAAATAGAAAATGATTTGCAAATCTCATGACCTCATATTTTATTAATAATAGAACATAGAAGACATCAAATGTTCAAATGTTTCATGAAAAATATTAGCTTATTTTGATACCAGTGACACAAAAAGTGACACAAAATCCTCTAAAAGTAAGCATTACTAAACAAAGAAACAACTGGAGGATTTTATTAGGTAACTAACTAGGTTAACTGGTGACAGGCCAGTAACATAACTGAGTATGAAAAGAGCATCTTAGTAGAGCAGTGAGTTTCTCAGAAGTAAAAATGGACAGAGGTTCATTATTCTGCAGAAAACTGCATCGACAAATTCTAGAACAACTTTCACAATAATATTTACAATAATGTAAAAACGTGAAAGCTTTACCCAGTCTGTATGCAGCATTTTTCTGTTAAATGCCGCCATGCTCTTTAAAGTCTCTGCCCCAGTTTTCTTCCATCTTATTCACCTTCCATTTACCCTTGTTCTGTCCTTCATTCTTGGGCCTCATTACTATTTAGTGCAGTTATGGCAGACAATGCAGTTGATACTGGCCCAAGGACGTGCTGTAGTATGTTGTTGTAATAATGTAATAAACATTTACATGGTTTTATAAAACTCTGCATCAACAAATATTTTTAGTTTACTACTTGTTGCAGCCCTCACATCAACACTCATAACACGGTTGAATGATGTTTCTCTTGTTCCTTCTTTACTTTTTATTTTTCATTTATAAATACTGGTACCAGTATATCAGCAAATACTACTGGTCAGGCTCTAGTTAACCCATACACCTAGATAATAGAAATTGAAAAATTCCTGTTATTCAAGAAATTATGACCAGTATACCAAATGTACTCTTATACCAACCAGCAATATTGGAACATAATGACGTTTTACATTTGAAAAGGACCTTTAGTTCTGTTGCTCTGTCTAGCTAGTATTTTACATAAGGGTTTTGGGTTTTTTTTTTGTTTTTTTTAAGAAAATAATAATCAGCGCTTTGTTCCTTCACTCTAGGCCAAAGTTAAAACCTTACCTTTGACTTATGTTTGTGTCTGCTATTGGACATCTTGCCTTCTGTTTGTATCAGCAGCAAGATGGAAATCGATCCTAGCTGTCACATCTTGTTTATCTTTTTCACTAAAGCTTTTTTGTGCATTAGAAAGATACGTCTATATGTTATATCCACAGCCGCTGATGGCTGCAGCCTGACTCTACAAGCTTGCTTTAAACCGCCCACTAACTCATCTGTAGCTGTGAAGGTACACTGTTCACAGCATCACAATGTCCCAGTGATGCTAGATGTGTGAAGCTACACAATTTGTACCAAAGGACGGTATGGATTAGTAAAAAGGTCATTGTTTGATTCTCTCAATTCAGACATTTTTTTGAAGCAACCACTTTGTTTACATAAGAGCCATACATCAGTTAGTCCTTAGCAATTAAACCCAGATATTGATGTCACTGTTAGTCTGTGATTTCTTTGTCTTTTTGCCTTTCAGAGCACAAAGTTATTATTGTGGGCCTGGACAATGCTGGCAAGACCACAATTCTTTATCAGTTGTAAGTATCCAAATCTGACTTGTACAGTAAGCGTCTTTATATTTCCTCTGAGTTAGTTTTTTTTTTTTTTTTCCTCAAGTCATATAATGTATTAAAAATGGATGTGGCTATTCTGTAAATGTTGCTTGTCAACAGAACCTAAAGATTGTTTTTATGTTAATAGTTCAATGAATGAGGTGGTACACACATCCCCAACAATTGGGAGCAATGTGGAGGAGATAGTCGTCAACAACACTCATTTTTTGATGTGGGACATCGGAGGCCAGGAGTCTCTTAGGTCATCGTGGAATACATACTACACAAACACAGAGGTATGAGATTATGTTGGCTCACTCTGACTACATGAAAGAAAACTCTGCAAACTTCCCCTTACAGTGCTGTTATGTATGACTGTGCCTGTGGTTTGGGAGGGGTTGTTATTTAATTACTTGTCCATTATTTCTCCCTTTGTTCTACGACTAGTTTGTAATTGTGGTGGTCGACAGCACAGATAGAGAAAGGATCTCAGTAACCAAAGAAGAACTCTACAGAATGCTAGCACATGAAGTGAGTACCGTTTAAAAAGTGACAAAGATGCTTATAATTTTAATGTAATTTTATTAGATATATTCAAATTAATATTAATGGATTGTTGTATTAAATAATGGAAACCATGTGTCCCATGCAGCAGTCATTATTTATGAGGCTCTGTCACATGATGTCAGAATCTAGTAGAAATTAACTTGATCGCAAGGTGCTTCATTTTTAAATTTCAAATATTACTGAAAATATACTTAAGTGTGTAGCAATATTATTGTTTTCTGGTTCATTGTATGTACACTGAATATGAAATGTCTTTCTGAGTTGATGCTATCAGTCATTTTTCAGTAAATGAGATTTTGTCTGTACTGTTAACTCATCACAGTGTTAAAAATACACATAAAGCAAACAAATGTTTCCTTATCTTGACTTCTCTTTTGATGTTTCTTCTCTGGCCTCCAGGACTTGAGAAAGGCAGGACTGTTGATCTTTGCCAATAAGCAGGATGTGAAAGGATGCATGTCTGTGGCTGAGATCTCCCAGAGCCTCCAGCTTACCTCCGTCAAAGACCACCAGTGGCACATCCAGGCCTGTTGTGCCCTCACAGGAGAGGGGTGAGGATATAAACTTGTTATATGAGAAAATTTAATTTACGTATGCATTTAATGATTATATAGTATTTGCTTTTATGCAGGGAGAATGTGATGAAGGGTCAGACTTACTAAGCAGGGCAATTTAACATGAGGCTAAAATCTCCAAATTGCACTGGAGGGAGTGGAAAGTTGAGGGTGATCTACTAACATTGCTCTCATTTATTAACAAAGAAGCAAATGACTCTCCTTCTACCAAAAGCTGCACAAATTAGCCAGTCATAAACAAAGCAGACCCAATGAGGAAGCAAATAATGTACCAGCCACAGTATTAAAAGCGCAGCTTTCATGCATGTGATTCTCTCCAGAAACAGCAATTCAGATCAATGAGAGTCAGCTAAAGTAGAATCAATATGTTTCTCTTCAGTTAGAAATAGCTGGGGACTGTATGTGGATAAATCTGACAGCTCAGGAAGGCTAACAGCATCTTTTTGATCTGTAGAAGAACACAAAACATTATTTACCTTCAAGCCTCGACCCATTTGTATGTTAACGAAGTTACTGTTTTGTGCATAAATGCACTCAGTGGTCCTTCTTTTTTGTATTTCCTTTTCCCTGCATGCTGTTTGACACGGCAGGTATTTATAAATTGCAGCAATAAGTCCCATTAACTGCTGTATTCTGGCAAACGTATTAATATAGTGTGTCACAGATCTGATAATAGAAAGTTAAAGCCGAGCAGAACCGCGTATATGTACTACTGAAAAACATGCAGAGGCTTTTGTGCACCCTAGAGCTTTCATCGTGTTAATTATGGAAAGATCTCTGTGTACAAATTTGATGAAAGACTACAAACCCATCAGCCAACTGTATAAAATAAATTGGCTACCTATAATAATTCACAAAACATCTGTTTTATCAGGATACCAGTATTATTGCGGAAATATGTGTGACTTGGCTGTAAAGATTCAGGATGGGGCTTAATGATGACTTATAGGACAGAGCCAAAGCTTTGGCGCTGGTGCTCAGTTCTTTTCAGTTCATGCCAATTATGCACTTAAATACTCCTAGCAACAGCTACCACAGAGCCACATCAGGTGCAAAATAAGAGATGCTTATTAAGGGTGAAATTTAGCAGACTTAGTATTTTGTGATTACTTTAAATATTTTTCATATTCTTTTACTAAATAACACCAGTAACAGGCCCAGAGTATTAGCAATTAGTTTCCCTTAAACTTTTTTTCTTGTACAGTATAATTTTTTTTTTTATCTTAATGCTTTTCTCTTTGTTTTTCTCTCCCACTCTCTTCCACCAATGTCTTTCTTTCTTTTTTAACCTCTAGGTTGTGCCAGGGTCTTGAGTGGATGATGTCACGGCTGCGTGTGAGATGATGACTTTGAACACGTTCATTAGGAGTGTGCCCCTTCTCTCTTATTTTTGTCTTCAGATATGAAAATGAGGATGGGGGTAAGGTCAGTTGATGGATGGCCTTCTCCTCTTCCTTGTGAAGCTGACATGGACAGACCGCTGCCAGAACTTTATATACTTCTGTAATAATTTATTTTACAAAAGGCATCTGAACTGAGAACAAAAAAACCCATTACCTTTTCAGAAGGACGTTGAACAACAAAGAGACTCGAATTATTTAAAATGAAATTTCTGCACGGTTTTCCTTTGAGCAAAACACACAGAGGTCAGCAACGTATCTGCCTTGGAACTCTACATGGACTTATTCTTGAGCTATGTGTGAGTCTAGCCCATGGTGGCCTTGCAGTATTGCCGAACTGGCTGTGGTGGTTTTTAATTGCCTCTCTGTGTGAACAGTCCAGTATTCCCTTCAAACTTGGTGCCTGCAGCAGAATGTTCAAGCGATTATGGTTGATGGCGACTGAAACATGCAGAGGGGAGGGTAGAATCACAGTGTGCCCTCTTCCTTTCAGTCCTTGTTAATAATCACTGAAATAAAGTGTTTTTATTTGTTTCAGGTGAATTGCATTGTGTCATGAATGAGTATTTCTTTCTGGCGACTCTTCTTTTGCATCTGCTTTTTCCAGAGACATCTGTGAACCATATTGAATGCTGTGAGTGTGACTGGATGTTTTCTTTTTTTAGTCCTTTAGGGGGCAGAATGCGTCACATGAGCTTGTGGTCCCTGATGCTTTTCAGGGACGATGACGAGCACCTACAGAAGTACAGTGAAGAGACAGCCAAAGTGTAGGAAGGCAGAGGGATTCAGAAAGAGAAGAAGGGACCAGGTATAAAATGTAGGCAGCACACAGTGCCTGATTAAGAGGAAAAGACACAGTTGTGTAAGGACTGCATGGCAGGGTTGTCACAACTGAAACAGAAAAATCAAAACCAACAGAAACCAAAGCCAGTCTATGTTATAGGGTTTCCATTCCGCTTCCATTGGTTTAATTTGACATCCGACCTCAACTGACTCCCAAATCTCTTGCCATGGTTTGACTTGATTATCTTTTTGGCTGGGACATTTAAACCTTTTAATAAATGTTTGGATATCTGTAGCACTGAGATCACATTGAGGTGATTTAAAGCATTAGTCATTCCACGAGTTTGCAAATACTGCTATATAAAGTCCTGAAAGTGTCACCAGAAGTAGTAAGTCCACTATTTTCTAATTCACCCAGCTCTGCAGTTCTTCACTTGTTTTTATTCTAATCTGTTCTTCAAAAGAGGCTAAAAGGTCTCTCTTGGAGCGAAACCAAAGAGCAGTCAGATGCTTTTCTGTATGGTAAGTCTTGACCAATTTAATTGCAGTGAAGTCCAACATGACCTGCACAATGGAAAGTATTTGCAAATGTAGTAAAATCTAAAAATAAACACAGACACTTCATATTCACTAGACACGAGCTGTACCTAGGAGTTAAACCCTTAGATCAGGTGAAGGAGTACAGCATGTGAAAAAGAATAACTTCTAACAATAATTTATATTCTTTGTTCCCGTAAATTAGTTTTCTTTGTGAGCATGCTGTGATCTGCTGACCCGTGCTCTGTTGACTCTGAATTTTACTTTTACTCTTTATAGATTTAGACAGCACAATTTATCAACATGTAAGAAGATGTAAAATCTGCCATGACAGTAGATTTAATATTTATTTAGCCCAGTGGTTTTCTAGCTTTTTCAGGGATGCCCCACTTCAGAAGCTGGTATATACATTGGATATATAAATTCCTCTCCTGTCCTCTCATTGACTTTCTGACTTCTTTCTCTGACTCTCAGATGTTTTTACCCCTCAGCCAATAGCTCATGCGGTATTATTGTCACTCTGCCAGGGGGGCAGGCAGCCTGGACACCCAAGTTTGTAAATGGAAGAACTTGAGAATGAGGTGACATAGGATTTTGAAATTCATACCATAGGTCCAGCTACTAAAAATCCCTGTGAGTTTGAATCTCAATGACCTCGACCTCAAGGTCAGAAGTCAGCTTTTTTGAAAATAACATAGGATTTTCAAATTTACACCATAGGCGCATCTACTAGGAAGTTGAGGGGTAGCACTGGTGGCCATCACTATTTTTTCCCTCCCTGGGAGACGGGACTTTAAGCACAGTTGCTCTCTTTATGCTCACTATATGTTGAAGTTCCCCAATCCCAACTTTATTTTCACCAAAACAGTGAAGAAGGCGCAGCAGCGCCTCTTCTTTCTCAGGAGACTGAAAAGATTCGGCATGAGCCCCCGCATCCTCAGGACCTTCTATCGCTGTGCCATTGAGAGCATCCTCACTGGATGCATCACCACCTGGTACGGCAACAGCACCGCTCACAACCGCAAAGCTCTCCAGAGAGTAGTGCGGTGTGCTGAACGGATAATTGGAGGTGAGCTTCCCTCCCTCCAAGACATCTACAGGAAGCGGTGCCTGAGGAAAGCGGGGAGGATCATCAAGGACTCCAGTCACCCCAGCCATAAACTGTTCAGACTACTTCCATCAGGAAGGAGGTTCTGCAGCATCCGGTCCCGTACCAGCAGACTGAGAGACAGCTTTTTCCATCAGGCCATCAGACTGCTGAACACGTCATAGACACCTCACCCTCACTACTGGAACTTCAACATTATGCACTCCATACTGTATATAAATACCACTGTTTTGCACATACCAACCTCTGTATATTTTATATATCTTATTTTATTGTTTACTTTATTTCATTTGTAAAACATGTATATATATACTATATACACACTCAAACACACACACGTAGAAAAACATATTTAGTATACACATTCAGTAATGTATATACCTTTACATATTGTACATATATTTATTACTTTTTAGATTAGCCATTTTTATATTTTGCTTGTTTTACATTATTGTATTTTGCACAACTCTGTTGCTTGTGAAGCTCGCACACAAGAATTTCACTCACATGTACTGCACCAGTGTACCTGCACATGTGATGTGACAATAAAAGTGATTTGATTTGATTTGATTTGACCTGCACCTTGAATGAATAACAGGCATTGTATTGTGTTGACAGTGTCAGCAAGACAGTGGGATAATGTTTGTTTGTAATTTACTGACTACATTTTCCATGCCTTCAACTGGAAACAACACCAGGCTGCAGCACACTGAAATTTAACTCGCCTATTTGATTACGCATTTAGTGGAAAAGCTGGAATGTCATTCCGGATCGTTCTGTCCTGCTTTAACCTCTGGATATATATAATAAAATTAGGAAAATTTAGAGACATGGACTCATGTGCTTTGCATACTCTTTCACTTTTCTCATACCTGTGCTGATTTGTTTATTTAATGATGCAAATGTTTCAACAGATGTGTCATTGTTATTAAAGCTCACACAGTAGTGACTTTGGTCTATAGCGTCTCATATTTTCAGACTGTACATGCTTCATTAAAAGCAGATTTTATTGTAGTGGGCATGTCAACTCTAAATAAAGCCCTTTCACCAAAATACCAATAAATAGTCTAGACAGCACTAAACATTTCATAAATACAGAGTGCAGAATAGCAGACCAGTGTGTCCTCACTTTATTTTGAGTATGTGCCAGCTACTGCAATTCCCGCAGAAGTGTGTTTGAAAGCTGGTACACTTTACAGGTACTGGGTTGGATCACCTTAGGTCTTCAAAACTGTCTTAATTCTTTGTGGCATCGATTCAACAAGGTGCTGAAAAATTCCGCAGAGGTTTTGTCAATATTAACATCACAGCATCACACAGCTGCTGCAGATTTGTCAGCTGTGCATCCATGATGCAAATCTGCAGTTCCACCACATCCAAAGGAGCTGCGATGGACTGAGATCTGGTGACCGTGGAGGCCATTTGAGTACAGTGAGCATACTGCAATATTCAAGAAACCAGTTTGAGATGATCTGAGTTTTGTGAAAAGGCACATTATCCATCAAGATGGACATGGTCAGCAGCAACACTCAGGTAGGGGGCCCAAAGTGTGTCAGCCTGAACGATTTATTTAAGGCAGGATGGAGACATGTTTTCATGTTGTTTAAACCAAATTCAAATCTAATACACCAGAAATTGAGGCTCATCGGACAATATTTTTCCATTCTTCTTTTGTCCTGCTTTGGTGAGCCTGTGCAAAATGTAGCCTCCCCTTCCTGTTCTTAGCTCACAGGAGCTCCACCCGATGTAGTCTTCTGCTGTTTTAGTCCAGCTGCTTGAAGGTACTGTGTGTTCAGAGATGCTCTTATGCATAATTTGATTATAAAGACTGGTAATTGAGGTACTACTACCTTTTTATCAGCTTGAAGCAGACTGAGCGTTACTCTTTAACGTCTGGCATTAGAGAGACATTTTTTCACAGAAAACTGCAGCTCACTACATATTTTCTCTGTTTTAGACCATTCTCTATGAACCCTGAATGGTTGTGTGGGAAAATCCCAGTAGATCAGTTTCTGAAATACACAGACCAGCCTATCTGGCACCTTTCTTCCTAATTCTGATGCTCTCTTTGTATTTCAGCAGGTCATTTCTACCATGTCTATATGTCTCAGTACTTGTTACTACCACGTGAACGGCTAATTAGACATTTGTGTTAATGAGCAGTTGAACAGGTGGTCAGTGAGTGTCTTCACAACAATGATGCTAATATAGACTGTTCAATCATCAAAAAATATATATATTTTATTATTAAATCAGTCCAGCTCTTGCTTACAAGAACCAGCCAGCTTATTGCATGTGTCTGATAGAGCTAGAAAAAGTAGGGTATATATATCATCATTTATACATTTTGATAGGTTATTATTTATGATATCACCTGCATCTTTTTGGCAAAGTTCCTCTATGACTGACCATCTAGTTTAATTTTAAGCTTCTTACCTCACTGGGCTTCATACTTGTCCTAGGTGCTGGTGGTTTATCATTTACCCTTGGCAGTGTTTGTGTTGTAGCTGTCTGTCTTGCAGCTGTTGTGTTCTGGTTTCACTGGTCATCAGTCGTTTTTTTCCCAATGACTATGCATCACATAGCCACCTCCTTGGGTGTCTTTGGCACTGGGATGGCAGAATCATAATTATCTTCGATGCACCATAAAATCTGAACTTTAAATAGTGCACATGCTTCCAAAAGAAACTGCAACTATTAAAACAGTTGTTTGTTGTTAGATTTAGAAAATCAATAAGAAACTATATTTAATAATCCATCTGGGATTTGTGATGCCACTGACTATATTTTGTTTCTCATTCTTCTCAGGAGCAATTTTCATATTCCACTCTATGGGGACAAGCAAGAAATATCCAAAATAAAAAATCAGAACTTGGAACTGAAATGTAAGGCCTAGAATATTTTTATCTGTCCTCATCAGATACTGTATATACCATGGGTAGATATCTCTTGGGGTAACTGGAAAAGTGAGCTCACTCTTTTAAACATAAGTTGTTGTTTTGTTTTAGTTGCAGTGATGTTGCCAATGAGGACCAAGCAGCAAGCATCCAGTTCATAAGAGAATGGAGGGTCACCACCACTTTCAAGAGAGGAACACTGAGCGAGAGAGGAGATATTCAGCTGCTGCTGTCCATCTCGTCCTCGGGTAGCACCCTGCTCCTGGTGCAGTGAGTGAGAGTAATAATATAAAATACCAGAGCGATAGAGGCACATCATCTGAACAGAAAATGCAGGGTACTTCTTGGTCTTCTATACATTTACAGTGAATTGCTGTGTTAATTATAGCTACCACAGGGCTTCAGCTGTATGGTTGAGGTCCAGAAATAGTTCTTGATTTATTTATAATAGCAAAATGCTTTTTTTTTTTTTGCATGTGTCTCACATGACACCTGAGTGTTCTGCTGTACTGGCCTGGAAATTCACTGTTAAAAAAAGTACCAGCTGCTTCACCTTTGAGGTGCTAAACTATATTACTCTGTTTTATAGAATGAAAAAGGATAACAGCTAGAGCTGCCCCTGTGATGGCAGAAATATTGATTTCTTCTCTTGGTGTTTTTAACTTAATAGAAAGCATTGGGCAGCTGGTGAATTGGCCATTGCAGCTTACAGTTTAAGCATTAATTCAAACTTCCAAACAAAGTTTAAAATGTATTTTCAGCAATAGGATTGCAATATTTTGCACTTTTATGGTTGTTCATGTTTTGAAAATGTCTTCATTTGATGTGCACAAAAAACATGTGACAGTGAGGAATACAATGAATTTAACAATCCTAAAACTGTTTTTGTGGCAGTAAAACAGGAAAGATGTATTTTAAAGGATTGCAATGCAAAAAAATCATTTAAAAAATATATTATTTAGATGTTCTCAGTCCTAATTCCAATACATTAATCAAGACTTTCTTAGACATTTTAGTTTCTAAGAGGCTTATTTCTGATTCAAGGGGTATTGGTGGTGTAGTAGCAACACCTTCGAGTAGCTATTCATTTTTAATTTGTATTTTTTGGAGGCATATGCTTATTTCTCAGTTTGTATCCTCAGCTTGATGTTGACCTGATTCTTAGTAGTCATGTATGTAGTCAGCTCAGGATCAGCTGATGGATGACCTCAACACTGAGAACCATGCTCGGCTTTAACCTAGCCTTCTCCTCGCCGGCTCACGCCTTGGTCATACGTAGTTCCATATCTTTTACAGAAAATTGCTGCTTGTCAACATTACATCTGTCACAAAGCCATTTGCACTGGGTAGCACTGTCACAGTCTGGCTTTACTTTTGTGTTCCTGAGACCCCACTGCCAGTGCCCACTGCCTTCCTCATAACTGTACCGCTGATGCATTACCCTCAACAGGTGCTCTTTTCTGAAAGGATCACATAGGTATATTTAGATTTTGAAACTCGAGAGCAGTTCTCTGTGATTGGCTGTGTCAGCCACATGATAACCTGGGTAGAAACCGCAGCTGTGTGCTGTCGCCCAGCGTTTCTCTGGAGGGAAGCTGGGGAGGCTTTGGTGGCTTGGGAGACCAATAAACTTTAACATAACCGGTAAGCAAAGGAAAGGATACAAAAAACAACAAATATCCATGTTGTCTGCACCCTGCATGGCTTTCCATCTGCTTGGAGATCCATTATTTCCATCCTCGGCTGCCATCTGGATCCAAGAATACCCTGCTGAGGAATAAGGAGTGTGAACAATCTTTTACACATTGAAGGAGTAACCAAACAATCCAGAACTACAAGACTCTCCAAGTCACTTCAGACAAGGCCATCCTTTGGATGTATCTGAAATTTCAGCAGCAGTCTGAATCTTTTTGTTTTCTTTCCAAAGTCTCTGAAGCTTTCCGGCTTTTTCATCCTTCTACCTCTATGATTCTGGCAATTTCTTTAGTTCTTTTGCAGAGAAAATATAGATATATTAATACAAAGAGAGAGCATCCATGTACTAAAAAAGGTAGTTAGTATGCAATCCTATATTTAACCTGCAGCCTCAGAAGGTATTGCATCTCCATTTGCTAAACAGAGTCAGCCAATCAGGCTGTGGCATTAGCTTACATGTCAAATAGCTGGAGCGCTGTTGGACAGCTGTCGCCAACCTTCAGCCAGGAGGCACAGTTCTTTGAACTGTGTTGTGGCACATAAGGGAGGAAGGGTGGCAGTCACATATTCAAAATCAGATGCCTATTAAAATTAGTCAGTGTCTCGCCTATTACAGTAAACTCTGCAGATCGTCCTGTTTAATTATTCATTGAATAAGTTGTAAGGTGTTTTACACATTGTGTTATTGTTTTGTTTAGGAATTGGGCAAATCACAGAGTTGGACTGTCAGTTTGAGGCCCTGTTGGATGGAAAGTGAGGCTTCCTTACTGTCAGAGATTACTGCGAGACACCTTTGCTGGTATGGCAAGGACATTGTTTAAACGCCAGTATGCTGCTGTTATAGTTTATATATATGTTTACATAAATATAACATATACAAAAAGAGGAGGGTTGAAATATCCCTGGTGTAGCCGTCCTTTGATATCTTCTCTAAGTCCCTTTGTATCCCATTTAAAATTTTTGATTTTATTTTGAAAGAACACGTAGAACATTTATGTTTTACTACACTGTGTTTTTTAAAATTTATGTGTATATATATTACTCCCTCAGAGTAACGCATACCTGAAAATGTGATCTGTGTTTTGTGTAGAATCTCTCAAACCGTCTCAAAATGACGGAAATTGTAGAGGAATATGAAGAATATGAAGAATATGAGGAGGAGGAGGAGGAGGAGGTTGTGGAAAGGGTAAGTGGATCCCTTCTTAATCGCATATGTAAATAAATTCTAAAGTACTGTTGTTGTATTTTTTATATTTTGGCTTTTGATCTGGATAATAGAACTTCAGCTGTGATATCATTTAATAAATTTAAGTGTGGGATCTCCAAGTCCAGTGGAAGGCCCTATGAATAGTTTGGTTAGTGACGATACCCCTTACAGTCAGCAGTTCATGGAGGGAGACATACATGACTGCTGGTATATCCTGTTTCAGATGGACTCCTTCTGATGGGTTTTAAGTCCTGGATTGCCCTTAACAGTCAATTATGGAAAAAAAGTTCTATAAATTATATAATGTTGCATTTTATTTGTGTCCTTTTGGCATTGCAAATACCTTTAATTGAGCCTTTGACATATGCCAGACAGCAACACATGTAAAGCAGATGTAATCATACAAGTCTGACATGTAAAGTGACTTTTTTCCAAAGATCCCAGCATTTGAATTCACTAAACTGCTTGAGGAGGAATATATATTGCAATGATCTATTGGCACCTAAATCCCCATAGCGTCCCCCCTGTGTATGATAGACACGCAAAGATTGGATTACATGCAGTTTGGGGGTGTGCCAGTTTCTGGAAGTTACTATTTTCCCATGTGAAATATTTCTCCAGATTGAGTGCTCACATCCCCCATGAGTTCATCCCAGTTTTGCTGCTTTTAGAGTCCTTTTTGCATATGAATTATTGTCTTGTTCAGTGTCTCTGTGACAGTGTCTGATGGAAGAGTGAAAGCAGAAGGCTAACATTTAATCCCATATTTCCTGGTGAACTAGGATTAAAGTTAGCCTCGTATTTGTTCAAACTTAATATTGCTGATATCTTATAGGGGAGTCTGAATGACTGCTCTTGGTTGTCAGAATATCCAAACCAAGCAAACATTTTTTAAAAAAATCATTTAACTCCCATATAACATATCAACTGTTTCAAACAGATTTACTACCTTTTGTGAAAAGATGTAAATCGTTTGGGAGGTAGGAAAGATAATTACGCACAAAATCAATACACTCTGATTTCACTAGAACTTTCATCTGTACTGCGGAGAAAAGATGCATTGTTTTCAATAAAATGTAGGACGGCTTCGTATTTAATTTACAGAATGGGGAGAAACATAGTGCTGTCCAGGTCAGACATAAAACGTGCTTAGTTTAATACATAATACATAAACATTGAAAAACTCATTAGTTAAGTTATTTCTTTTCAAATTTCTTACTTGTTTCTATATCATAATAATAATAAACACTAAAAAGTTTTAAAAAATGACTTCAATTCTCAGGTCATTAAGGAGCAAAGTGTACAGTTCTCTATCTGGCATTCAGGCAAATTTAGAAATGGACTTCTGGAGCACGTTGGCAGAGAGTGGACGAAGGAGGAAAGGGAGGGGAGAAAATTAGACGGGCCACTGTGCTGTAAATCAGCCCCTGATAGGCTGGAACAGGTTAATATCACAGTGCTAGAAATTCGCTTATGGGAGGTGGATGCGTGGAAGAATGTGGCCTGCAGACAAGGAGTGTTTTTGCATTGAACTGTAGGGATGCTTAGTTACAGTGGTTCATCTACACCTATGGTTCTCTCCTGTCTGAGAGATTCATATACTGAAGCCGCTTACAAATGTTGATAAAAACGATTGAGATGTTCTTTCTCAGCTCTGGCTTTTCTTTCATTTAACCTAGATTTTAAGGTCTCTTGTCTCTTAATGTTCAACCTTATGTTATATAAACGCTCTTCATCCTAAGAAGAAGGAAGGCATGAAGTTAGAAATTAGAAGTGCTATTCCTGGATGGGGATGTATGTGAGAGACTGTCAGTGACTAAGTCGTCACTAGAAACTACATATAAAAATTTACATTTGCATATTTACAAAAAGTTAAAAGAAAACCCTCTAAATTCTAAATTAACTGAGGTGAGTGGGATTTTTCTTTTATTTAGTTTATTTATATGTAAGCGTCAGAAACTAAATACAGCACCCCCGCATTATATTAAGTTGAAGGTAGAACGCTCTTTGGTGAGATATTTCAAAATCCGAGCTAACAGAATAAAAACGTCCTGTATAGATAGATTTTGTTAGAACTAAATTGTGGGGCTTTTTCTTGTTTTTTTCTTGTTTTGTTGTTTGGCTGAATCAGTCCTTTAAACCCATAAGACCTATGTGTGAACAGCCGTGGAGATTACAAAGCTGTCCAAACAGCTTGTGTACTGTTGTGTCCTGTAGCAACTGATAACAAAAGCATTGGTGTATGTAATAACAAATAAGAATAGAACAGTTGTCATGTGAGTATGCAGTGTTTTTAGACTTGGTCAGACGATCAAAGATTCAGGCTGTTCGGGCTCACATAGAATATTAATGCTTCTTTATCCTCTGTTTAAAATAAGCTTAATTAGACAGCAGCCATACTATTTTCACCTTTGGAAATTTTGCCCCTCCTTTAGGTGACTCTATTTGAGTGGTCCGGTGATAAGTAGGTTACAAGTTACACCAAAAATCCCCGATGACAACCCTCTCTGTTTCTACTTATTAGCCTGCCTGGGGGCATTTGCTAGAACAGCTGCTAACACGATACAGTGTAGAGTGATTTCTTACTCGCAGTGCTGAAAGTGGCAGTGGCAGTAATTGATGAATGCCAGAGCTGTGGAAAAATCACCCTCAATCCAAACAAATATTTTGCTGTTTCTCCCATAATCTGTCCTGGAAATTTTGAAAACCCAGAGTGTGTCCTATATTTGTAATATGTTGAGCAGATTTCAACGACGACTGTCACTGAGCACAAGACTCAGTTCTTACAGGTAAAACACCTCCTCCCAGGCACAACGGTTCAAGCAGGGCAGGAGACCCTTGTCTCCCATGGCTTATGGTGCATCCCCCTTCTTTCCTGCATGTGTATATAGAGTATAGATAATGTGCTGTCTTGTTTGGCTTTGGCAGGTTTTTAGAGCTAAATAATAAGTTAAATATGTTAAGATTCAGCATTTTTACTAAGACAATACATGGCTTTTGTAATTTGGTTTCCTGCAGCTTTGCTGGCCAACAAATATAATATGGTAGTGTAACCTTTGTGGATATGTGCTGCTCAATGTTGTGTTGCATGCAAGTCATTTAAAATGTAGGTGTAAGTGCTTGCCTTGGGTTTGTCTTTCATTCATCTACATTTCAGCAGGTGTAACCTTAGTATACAAAATCTCCATTGTCCTTCCAAATAGAATAAATCATTGATGATTAAATAATTTCACTAACTCGAGGTGAGTAATTAGAGCAGTGGGAATCCTGCTTCATATTGAAAATGTCAGATCATTGTCCAGTCAACACATTTGAATTAAAGTGTAATAAAATCTCTAAAAGTCTGCTTTTTGAAAGTATCACCAGTCCTTTTGCTTTCCCTGTCGTTTTCCTTCCTGGCAATTACACTTCCCGTAATCAATAAAACGAGATCCATGTGTTAGTTGGGTTGTTAATTGTATTCTTCTGTCCTCTCCCAGTCTGGCTTGCCCACCAGGAAAGTAAGGAAGAAGGTCAAGGTGGATACTTCCAAGTTCATGACTCCATACCTGGCCCATAGCCAGAAGATGCTGGAGCAGTTCAGCCACGTAAGAAACAAGTTTGAGTTTCAGAGTTTTTATTTGCATCTATATATACGCATTTATTTGACTTTTTACTTGCTTTTAATTGTTGGTTGTTTTCCTGCTTTGTATGACATTAATTACTTACTTAAATTTTATGACCGTTGTCCCTGACAGAATAAGTATCGCCAGGCTTATGAAATGTCCAAAGGGACACCTCCTGCCATCGTTACTGATACGCCTGAAATGATTCGTATCAGGAAGGCCCAGGAGCAGCTTAGCGAGGTACTCTTTAAGATATAATGAATACAAAAGACACTTATTGGTTATTGAAAGGCACGTTTAAGACTAGCAGATTCAGAACAAATTTTCTATGATCTATATTTGACTATAAAACATAAAAATAAGCCTCTGGTCTCAAATATGATTTGATCTTGCTTTACTGAGGAATAATTTGAAATAACACGCATTATCTTCAGGTTAAATACCGTATGGAGGGAAACAAAGCTCGGACAACCAGCTTGTACGACGGTGAAGCAAGAGAGATTGCCCACGTCAAGCATGTATCTGAGCTGATCAGCAAGGTAAGTTACCCAAATCTCTCAACATACAAAGAAAATGAATAAATATGACGTTAATGCTGATTGTATAACACAAATGCTGTTGTTATCTCTTATAGGTTCTGTACAGACAGAAGTGGGATGAGACCAAGGACAGGTACCTGCTGCCTCCTGATGCTCCTGAGCTGGTTCAGGCTGTGAAGAATGCTGCTAACTACAGCAAAGTAAGTCCAGTGTAGCATTCAAAGGCTGACTTTTAAGTCCAAAATTTTAAAAAAAATTCCAAAAAATAAATTACATAATTGCATAATTTAACAATTCCATAATATCTGTTAAAATGTTTTATATTCATGTAGTAAGTGATAACGTTACACCTTGTTCAGAAACTTTATACCGAGGTCTGGGATGAAGAAAAGACCATGTACTACCCCTACAGTGACAGTCCTGAGCTCCGTAGGGTGGCCAAGGCTCAGGAGGTCCTTAGTGATGTAAGTAAAAATTTATTATCTATATCTGTCGTGTTATTCAGATTTTCAATGTGTGTTTGTGGTTATTATATCTGCAAAAAACAAAAACAAAAAAACCACTGTATTGAGCCAGCCTCTGCTTTAATGTGTCCTCTGTTTTGATATGTCTTATAATATAATATATATTATAAGTTGTTAATTATTCAAATCTATAAATTTTAACTATCTCTGCATCATTAAATTGCTTTGTGAAAGAACAAAAACATTTTATACAGACAAATAAAATTACGCAAATTATAACATAGAATTACACCACCTAGAGCTTTCTATTTTAGACAGTTACTAGTGTTATTTCTTGTAGTGTTACAAGACAATTGACAATTACCACACTGTTGATTACAAAAAATGTATGATGTGTGTAAAGATGTTGAAATGTTCCTCTCAGAGTCCACTTGTTTGTCCTGACTCGGATGTGTCATACATCACAGTTTAACTGACATTTAGGACAATTTACAATTAGAGCCCAACTGATATGAGATATACAGAAGAGGACTAGGGTCACTGGGGGAAAAAAAGTTGGCACATCATTTTTTTTTCTTTTCCAGTATTCTGAGGAAAAAGTCAGAATTCTGAGATTAAAGTCAGAATTCTGACATTTTCTCAGAATTCTGACTTTTTTCTCAGAATTTTGACTTTTTTCTCGGAATTCTGGCTTTTTCCTCAGAATTCTTTTTTCTTAGAATTCTGACTTTTTTCTTAGAATTCTGAGATTAGTCAGAATTCTGACTTTTTTCTCAGAATTCTGAGATTAAAGTCAGAATTCTGACTTTTCTCTTAGAATTCTGACTTTAATCTCAGAATTCTGACTTTTTCTCAGAATTCCGACTTTAATCTCAGAATTCTAGAAAAGAAGAAAAAAAGACATGCCCGCTTTTTTTGTTTTTCCGGTGGCCCTAATCCTCTTCCGTACTAATCCTCTTCCGTACAGATAGGATCACAAAGTATCGATCTGATACTTTTTGACCTTATCCTCTATCAGTGACGATGATACTTGGTGATGACCAAGATTTAAGAATCGGCCAGTATTTTTTTCTTTCAGACACAGGAAAAAAATTTCTCCAACATTCGTTGTGTGTTGTTATTTATGAGTTGTTATTAAGATAATATGTGACTGCAGTTTAAAGATAATAATATTTTAGTGCCATGACAAGTCACGTAACAAAACCTTACACTCTGCTCAGATCAGCTGGTTGGTGTGATTGTGCTGTTCCAAACACGTTGCTAACAAGGAAGTTGCAGAGCGCCCTCTGGTGATAAACTAGAAAAGACTCAAAACTCGTAATATCGTTGGAGGGTGTTTCTACCATCTCTTAATGTTTTAATTTGATTATATCGGTAAATACCTAATATTGAAAATTATATATCGTGCATGGTGCTATATCAGGTCAAGCTCTTATTACAGCTGTTATCTGTACGTCTCCTTCCTCTTGGGTTCTGTGTTGTTAAACTTTTTTCCTGATGCATGGAAATTACCAGTCTATTTAGGTAGAGGCAAACTGTGCATGAAAGTCAGGTACTGATGTTGACGAATTGAGCATCTTAGCAAATGTTAACTCCTGTTGTGATTGACAGGTTCACTATAAGAAGGGTCACCATGAGCGCAAGGCCAAGTATACCTCCTTGCCTGATCCTCCTGAAATGGAGCTGGCCAAGAGAGTGTCCCAACAGCGCAGTGATGTAAGTAACAATTTTAAACCAAACAAAAACCACTATGACTGAGGTAGATATACTGATGAATTTTTCTTTTCTTTAAGCTATAAATATACATAGATCAGATATTTAAGTCCACAAACTCTTACTGAAAGCAATGTTCAGTGCAAAGTTAATAAGAGTAGAGGAGTATGCACTACAGACAGTGAGCAGTGATTGGGGCAGTGCAGTTTTAGTTTAGATCGAAATCCAAAATACCATAAATTCAATATGAGACCAGTACACAATTATTTAATCCATTGTCAAACCCTACCTGTATAGTGCATCTGTTTTCGCTAGACTCATCAACTTTTCTAGGATTAACAGTGTTCATCCCCTAACTAAACATTGGAGTAATAAATATCTTTGCTTATTTTAGAGTCAGAAAACTGGGCCTTGCACAGTGTAAGCACTGAAGCAGGACCCCCAGACACCAACCAACCCTGAGAAAGGGATCAGTCCACCTGCTCTCTGATATTAGTAGCAACACTAAGCTGGGTGGGAGAGGCTAACAATGACAGGAATTCCAATCATTTCTAATGTGTTTATATAAACATATGAGAGTTATTCATTTATCCTTTAATAAAAAATCCCTTCTTATGTTAATTGCCATCTTTTCCTCACAGCTTAAGTACAAGGAAGATTACAATAAAAATGTAAAGGGTCAGTGGTGTGAGACTCCTTACTTCGACGTGGCGACTGCCAGGGTGGCAATGGAGAACCTCAGCGACGTAAGAATTCACTATTTAAAGGAAAGGATTTCAGATTTCTGCTTTTCTTTGTCATTTTTTTGTACATAACTGTTGTGTGTTTTCCTTTCAGAGAAGATACACGCAACATTATGAGGATTCAAAAGACCAAATTTATTTCATGCAAACAGAAACGCCCACTTATGATGCAAACAAGAAGGCTCGTATTGCCGCTAGTGAGGTAAGCGTGAAAACACGCACAAACACAAAGGTAACACAGTATTTTTATAGGCCCTATCTCATGTGGAAGACACGACAGAGAGTTGACCCATGTCTCAGAGCAGTGTGTGAGTCAACAGACTCAGTCCACTCTGACGCAGGGATACACTGTATTGTGCCCACACTGCATGACTGAGAGATCCACATTTGGTTTACTGTCACCACACACATTCGGTCTGTAGCTTTACTAGCACGCAGGAATAAAATGCGAGTCTGTGTGACAAAGCTTTTCAGTTGCTCTGCACCTCATAGCCACCCACACGTTCACACACACAGGGGAAACATGCATTGTTTTCAAGAAATGCGAAAGACGGCCAACCAACTGTGCCATCATTTTGAACCATGTGAACACACCTCATTATCACACTTTCCTCTCTTTTTTTACTCACAGTGATCTGTTTCTGTCTTTAGGTCCAATACAAGAAGGAGTATGAGAAGAAAAAAGCACAGTCTGACTACAACACGCTCCCCGCCACAGAGAATCCTCTATTGAGGCAGCTCAGATATGCTGGCACTATCCTCAGTGATGTAGGTGTCTAAAAAACCCTGTGCAGAAAGTTTATTTTTCTTCTGTGACAAAAGATAGACCTTTTGCCTTTTTAGGAAAACTAAATTATAAAATCTTAGAAATTGAAGTAGGGGTAATTCAGTATGTTGCTTTTATAAATTCTTTTACGGTGGCTGTTGTTTAATTATTGCTTAAATTACCGGGCCAATTGCCCTGTTATTGTTGGGATAGAGTCCAGCCCCTCCCCACGACCCTGAATTGGATAAGTGGAAGTGAAATACATAGTGTGTTTGCTTGTTGTTTGCAATTACTCTCCTGTAGTTTTTCCTGTACCACAAGTATGTATGTAGCTGCTCATATATTTTTTATCGTTGTTTGACTTTGTTTTGTTTTTTCCATTTCCTTTCCAGAAAGTATATAAGGCTAGCTATGAGAAATCCAGGGGTTTCAGCATCAACTACTGTGACACGCCCAAGTTTCAGATGGACTCAGTACTTAAGCAGTTCTCTGATGTAAGAGAGCTCGTTGAGTTAAAATTTCTTTAAATATGAACCACTTGTGTTTCTCTTTTAACACACATTTTGATTTTCTTTTAGGCACATTACAAAGATAAGTATGAAAATGAGGTGAAGGGCCACTACATTGGAAGCTATGAGGACCTTTATATGCTTCACTGCCAGAAAGTCGAGGAAATGAAAAATGAGGTTTGTGCATTAAAAAATTTGAGCATGTATTAATATATTCCTCATCAAGCCTTTCCTCATAACACAATATTTGCTTTTTGTATTTCACAGCAACTATATAAATCTGATTATGAAGACATTAAAACTAGATGCTTCTTTCCTCAAACAATTACGCCTGAATACGAAGCTGTGAAGAAGCTTCAGCGATGCAACGATGTGAGTAGTCGCTGATTATAAAACTGTTCTTTGCAATAAAATGGATCCAGGTTCTTTTTGGATTTCTTATATGTATATGGACAATTATTATTTTTGTTTTGATCCTTTGGTTTTCAGAAAGTTTACCGGCAACATCCAGACACAGTGAAATTTATACAAGTGGTGGATTCACCAGTTCAAGTTCAAGCCGCCATCAACGCCAAACAGCTAAGTGACGTATGTACCTTTTTTGGACCACTTCCTCTTGGTGCTAATGTAGGAAAGTTTAGAATTTAAACTGGTACAGTAAAGCCCACAAACACCCACTGAACATTTAGGTGATACCTGCATATAATAGTACCGTGAATGTGACTATTTTGTTTTCTCAGTGTCCATTTATGGCCTCTAATTCTTGCAATCATCAGCTTGTGTCAATCCAGTTCTCCTAGATATGCAGATCACCTTTAAATTTGCTCAATCATCCATGAAGCCCAGCTGTCTTTCTATGGGCGCCATGGAAACTGGAGAGCCATTTCTCTGTAGTATAAATAGAAACAAGCATTCAGTTGGCCCAGAATAAACCCTGTGATCAGACAGGGGTTGGGGAGGTAGAGAAAGCAACAGTCACCATCTCTGAGCCCTGATAGCACACTACTGCCCTCCAGTGACAGAAAGTCAAATAACAGCTTATCAGACAATATACCCTGAGCAGTACTGACACAATAATATTACCATTTTGTTCTTCTGCAGTTAAACTACAAGGCAAAGTACGAGGAAATAAAAATGAAGAACAGTCTACCCCCAGACTACCCCTTCTTCATCCAGTCCAGAGTTAATGCTTTTAACCTCAGTGATGTAAGTAACTGTGATATTTGCATATCTCTAAAATTTAACTCGTATCAGCTTTGATTTCTCATACTGTAGATTTCAATTTCCTGAATGGCGCACTTTCTTCTTGCAGAACTGCTATAAGTATGATTGGGAGAAAACCAAAGCGAAAAAGTTTGAGATCAAAGGGGATACCATCTCAATCCTTGCTGCCCGTGCTCACACAAACGCCATCAGTGATGTAAGTATCCTACAGTGTCAGCCTTTGTATTTGTATTTCTTTGCTTCAACAGATAAATTACCTGCAGTACCTGTTATGTATTCTAATCCATGATAAATTCTGTTCATTACTAGGTTAAATATAAAAAGGAGTATGAGAAGAACAAGGGAAAGATGGTTGGAGCCCTCAGTATTAACGACGATCCGAAGATGCTGCACTCTGTCCATGTGGCCAAAATCCAGAGTGATGTAAGTTATTAGCTGATGTCATATTTTGATAAATATTAATTTATGGGGGTTAAAAAGAAGGGCAATTGAGTAATCTCTTGTTAATATCTTCACAGCGTGAATACAAAAAAGACTATGAAAAAGTAAAGACCAAGTATCATACACCATTGGATATGTTGTCAGTCACCTTGGCTAAGAAATCCCAGGCAATTACCAGCATGGCTGGTTATAGGAGCATCAGCACCAACTATTTCCTTCCACCCGACAGCGTCCTGCTGGATCTGGCCAAGAAAGCCAACGTTATCCAGAGTAATGTAAGACCAAACAGACTTTAGAGACTCCAACTGCTCACAGTTTTGCTGAAGTTCTGCTTTTTTCATCATAATATGAAAACATGTACTGATATGCTATTGTGGGCTTAAATATTCATCAACATTTGTTTTGGTTTTGTGTGTTTCTCTGCACCAAAGAATGAGTATAAGGCTGACTACAACAGCTACACCAAAGGTACTCCATGGGTCCCATATGGCTCATTGGAAGTGGAAAAGGCTAAGAAAGCTGCAGAGATCCTCAATGAGGTATGTGTGCAACATGGCCATGGGGCTTTGTGCACAGACATTCCCCTTCTTTACATCTGCTCTCATGGTAATAACAAAATGCATATTTCAGAGCTGATAGGTCATTAAAATAATAATATTTATTTACTCTTTTCCTTCAGAAAAAATACAGAACACACCCAGACAAGATCCCCTTCACATCTATCGACGACCACCCCATCATGATGCAGGCCAAAGTCAACCAGCTTCAGAGGAGCGATGTGAGTCCAGTGTCACTGTTCATACTGGAGAAAGAATTCCTTCTGCATTTTTCCAAGATCCCTTTTAGGAAGATTGTTGTTTGCTCTTACTTTCTTTTAATTTCTGCCCTGTCACATTTATTCTTTTATAGCTGTTCTACAAGCGAGGTCTAGAGGAGATCCATCAGAAGTACTCTCTGCCCCCGGATGTCCCAGAGTTCCTTCAGGCCAAGTGCAATGCCTACAACATCAGCAAGGTGACGAATGCACATAAAAAAAGCAAAATAAATAAAATATTTTTTCAACTCACTTTTAAAACTTAAATAACTGTATATCACCACAGTATGTGTGTGCATCTGTTCATGTTTGCGTAAAGCTATAATGGATACATGCCTTAAACATTGTTTATATGTTTTATGTGATTTCAGAATTACTACAAGTTTGCTTGGCAGGAGCTGATTGCTAAGGGTTATGACCTGAAGCCTGATGCCATCCCTATTGTTGCTGCCAAAGCTGCCAGACATGCTGCCAGTGATGTAAGTTTTCTGAAAGACCAAATTTGCTGCACTTTTTAAATAATTGTTACATATAAAAAACTAGAGAAGCTCTATCTGCTTTAACTCCTAGGTCCAGTACAAAAAGGCTTATGAGAAGGCGAGAGGTCACCATGTTGGCTTCCGCAGCCTCCAGGATGATCCTCTGCTGGTTCACTACATGGAGGTGGCAAAGTTGCAGAGTGACAAGAACTACAAGAAGGACTACCACAAAGTCAAGCTGAAGTATCACTCCCCAGTGGACATGCTCAGTGTGGCTCACGCTAAACATGCTTCAGCAGTGCAGACCTACGTTGGCTACAAGCAGCACCACCATAAATACTTTCTTCTGCCCGATGCTATGGGTCTGCAACTTGCTCGCACCATGAACTACAATTCCAGCGATGTATGTTATTAACAATGCTTGTGACTTAATGGCAATATAAACCTTATGGACTCTCTAAAAATGGTATTTGGTCTGACAATAGTTTCTTGTTTTTCTGGGGTTTCTTTTCTATTTCTCAGCACAACTATAAGATGGATTATGAGACCTCAGTCAAGGGTATTGGCTGGGTTCCAATTGGTTCTCTGGAGGTTGAAAAAGCCAAAACGGCAGCAGCAGCTCTGAATGAGAAAAAGTACAGGCAGCACCCTGATACCATCAAGTTCACCAGTGCTAGTGACTCCATAAGCATGGAGCTGGCTAAGACCAATGCTAAGATCATGAATGTGGTGAGAAGGACAAAACAAAATAATGACTTATGCTACATATCTAAAATTTAGTCCTTTTCAGAGAAGAAATAAATTCTTGCCTTCACTGTAATTACACAGAAAGAGTACAAAGCCAGCGGAGAGAAGTTCATGCACACTTACAATCTTCCTCCTGATGCCCCCCAATTTCTGCAAGCCAGATACAATGCTGCCAACATCAGCCAGGTTAGCTGCAGATTGATTTAAGCACATATGAAACATACAGAGAAATTTAATTATGAATGTTTTTGTAACAATATTGCTGATTATCTTTTTGTTTAGAATTATTACACTTATTCTCACCGCCAAGATCTGCTCAAAGGACATCACATGAAAGAGGATTCCATTCCCATCGTAGCAGCCAAAACTTCAAGAAACATTGCCAGCAATGTAAGCTGGAATTATGCTTTTCATAATAATTTTTAAATGTTAATGTATTTAATAATATTACTTATATTGCATTTTCTTTAATACAGTACAAGTATAAGCTGGCCTATGAGAAAGAAAAGGGCCATCACGTTGGCTTCCGCAGCCTCCAGGATGATCCTCTGCTGGTTCACTATATGCAAGTGGCAAAGATGCAGAGTGACAAGAACTACAAGAAGGACTACCACAAGGCCAAGCTGAAGTATCACACCCCAGTGGACATGCTCAGTGTGGCTCATGCCAAGCAGGCTTCTGCTGTTCAGACAATGGCTGGATACAAGAAAATCCCCCACAGCTTCTTGCTTCTTCCTGACAACATGCACCTGCAGCTGTGTCGCAACATGATGGACATTCAGAGTGACGTGTGTATTCTTTTCATCTTATCATCTTTATATATTGGTCTAATCCTGGAACAACATATATAGCATTACATATATGTATATATTTGATTATGACCTTTGATTAATTTTGATTTTCTCTAAATACCCACAGAATGTCTACAAGTCAGATTACAACAACTACTCTAAAGGTATAGGATGGGTCCCTATTGGTTCTCTGGATGTTGAAAAAGCCAAAACCGCTAAAGCTGCACTGGATGAAAGAAATTACCGCCAGCACCCCAGTAATTTCAGATATACAAGCAAGACCGATGCCATGAACATGACTCTGGCTATGGCCAACACTAAACAGATGGACATCGTAAGAATCCCTTTTCTTAACAGAAGATACTTATGTAGAGATTCTTTAAACATTCACTGTTGTTTCTTTCTTCTGACTAGACTGCATACAAAGCTTCTGGAGAGAAGTTCATGCACACCTACCATCTGCCATCTGACTGCCCCGAGTTTCTCCAGGCTAAGTTTAATGCCCAGACTATTAGCGAGGTTAGAGCACAAATTATTTAATTGAATATGCAAGTTGAAGCAATAGTAATTTCCTGAGGTTCAAGGTGTATATGAGCATAGTTGTGCACAAAGTTGTTGTAACACTTTACTGTTTATTTGCAGAGTCATTACAGGCACAAATGGGTGGAAGACATTGCCAAGGGATATGACATGAAGCCTGATGCTATTCCCATCCTGCATGCCAAGCACGGCAGGCATATTGCCAGCAATGTATGTAATAAATGCATGTAATAAATGTAACTAAATTTAACTGTAAAAAAGAAAGAATCAACACATCACTTTTTTTTTTTTTCTTTAGGTCCAGTACAAAAAAGATTATGAGAAGGCGAGAGGTCACCATGTTGGCTTCCGCAGCCTCCAGGATGATCCTCTGCTGGTTCACTACATGGAGGTGGCAAAGTTGCAGAGTGACAAGAACTACAAGAAGGACTACCACAAGGCCAAGCTGAAGTATCACACCCCAGTGGACATGCTCAGTGTGGCTCATGCCAAGCAGGCTTCTGCTGTTCAGACAATGGCTGGATACAAGAAGATCCCTCACAGCTACTTGCTTCTCCCTGACAACTTGCAACTGCGGCTGTGTCGAACCATGAACCTCCAGTCAAGTGATGTAAGTAGCAATGATAGTCATATGCATGCCTATTTTTTAAATAATCAAAACCAGATTTGAATTACAAAAGATCATTAATCTTTACTTTGGAACTAATTTGCATCATGACTTCACTTTTTTTTTTCAGAATGATTACAAATCTGACTGGAATAACTTTGTCAAAGGCATTGGATGGGTCCCTATTGGCTCGCTTGCTGTTGAAACTGCCAAGGTTGGCGGTCAGATTCAGAGTGAAAAGAAGTACCGCACTCATCCATCAAATTTCAAGTTTAGCAAACTCATGGACTCCATGGACTTGGCTTTGGCTAGTGCCAACAACCAGATCATGAACAAGGTGCAGTATTTTCAGATGTGTTGTATAGGGTCACAAAATAGAGGTAGTCATGTTCATGATAAACATTGCGATTGACCCCTTTCACTGATTTCTTAACCTAAAGAAAGCATACACCGCAGCCTGGGAGAAGGACAAAGTGACCACCCATGTCATGCCAGACGCTCCTGAGATTCTGCTGGCAAAGGCTAATGCTCTGAACATGAGCAATGTAAGGCATTACAAATTATAATAATTATTATTTATTCAATCATTTATATGATTTAACATCTATATCTTATCTAACCATTATGCTGTAAGCCATGGCTATATAATATATGTATGATCGTTGTCTGTAGCGTAACCTTTCTGTCACTGTATATGTTTTCACAGAAACTTTACAAAGCTGGTGTTGTGGAGATGGCTAATAAAGGCTACAACCTCAAAGCAGATGCTATCCCCATTCTGGCTGCCAAGGCTGGCACCACCATTGCCAGCAACGTAAGTAGAAAATAAAGTAAATGTAGAAAGTCAAGGGGTTTATTTCCTACAGCCCATTACAGATGCTCACCAAATGTGCAATTACTATTACAGTTCAAGTACAAATTGGCTTATGAGAAGGCGAGAGGCCACCATGTTGGCTTCCGCAGCCTCCAGGATGATCCTCTGCTGGTTCACTATATGCAAGTGGCAAAGTTGCAGAGTGACAAGAACTACAAGAAGGACTACCACAAAGCCAAGCTGAAGTATCACACCCCAGTGGACATGCTCAGTGTGGTCCATGCCAAGCAGGCTTCTGCTGCTCAGACTATGGCTGGATACAGACACATTCAGCACACTAATGCTCTCCTGCCTGATGCCATGAACCTGGAACTTGCTCGTAACATGCAGCTCATTGCTAGTGATGTATGTATAACAATTTGAATAGATAACAATTTTACACAGTTACTGCTCTTATTGTGCATAGCTGTGCTCCACTGTGAAATAAACACTTGTGTATTCCCCTCAGAACCAGTACAAGAGTGAGTATGAGCACTACATCAAAGGAATAGGATGGGTCCCTATTGGATCACTTTCAGTTGAGACTGCTAAAGTTGGCGGTCAAATTCTTAGTGAAAAGAAATACCGCACTCATCCATCCAATCTCAAGTACAGCAAGCTGATGGACTCCATGGACTTGACTCTGGCTACTGCCAACAATCAGATCATGAACAAGGTGAAATCTTTTAACTTTAATTGGAGAACAAAGCCACACAATATTGTCAAAAACATTGTTCATAACTGACACCATTATTTGATTTTTGTAATGATTTTTTCTTGCAGAAAGCATACACTGCAGCATGGGAAAAGGACAAACTGACTGTTCATATTATGCCAGATGCTCCTGAGATTCTCCTTGCAAAGGCTAATGCCCTCAATATGAGCAATGTAAGGGGAATCCGTCAAATTAATAAACCTACTGAGTCTTTTTATTTATTAGGTTGTTAATAATGCAAATCACTTACCTTAGTCGTATGTAATTTCAGAAACTTTACAAAGCTGGTGTTGTGGAGATGGCTAATAAAGGCTACAACCTCAAAGCAGATGCTATCCCCATTCTGGCTGCCAAGGCTGGCACTACCATTGCCAGCAACGTAAGTAGAAAATAAAGTAAATGTAGCAAGTCAAGGGGTTTATTTCCTACAGCCCATTACACATGCTGACCAAGTGTGTATTTATTATTACAGTACAAGTACAAATTGGCTTATGAGAAGGCGAGAGGTCACCATGTTGGCTTCCGCAGCCTCCAGGATGATCCTCTGCTGGTTCACTACATGGAGGTGGCAAAGTTGCAGAGTGACAAGAACTACAAGAAGGACTACCACAAGGCCAAGCTGAAGTATCACACCCCAGTGGACATGCTCAGTGTGGTCCATGCCAAGCAGGCTTCTGCTGCTCAGACTATGGCTGGATACAGACACATTCAGCACACTAATGCTCTCCTGCCTGATGCCATGAACCTGGAACTTGCTCGTAACATGCAGTTTATTGCCAGTGATGTATGTATAAACGTTTGAACAGATAACAATTTTACACGATTGCTACCATTATTGTGCTGCACTGTGAAATAAACATTTGTGTATTCCCCGCAGAACCAGTACAAGAGTGAGTATGAGCACTACATCAAAGGAATAGGATGGGTCCCTATTGGATCGCTGGATGTTGAGAAAGTAAAATCAGCAGGGAAGGCCCTCAGTGAGAAACTGTACCGTCAGCCTCCTAGCAACTTCAAATTCACCAAAGATATGCACTCTATGGACTTGACACTGGCCACTACCAACAACCAGATTATGGATAAGGTACAGAAGAGAAATTGTCATGAATATAACTGAAAAGTACTTTCTCTTTATTTTATGTGAAGCCGATAATTACAATTTGCTTCTTTAGCAATCCTACATC
Organism: Pelmatolapia mariae; assembly: GCF_036321145.2. Lineage (NCBI taxonomy): Eukaryota > Metazoa > Chordata > Actinopteri > Cichliformes > Cichlidae > Pelmatolapia > Pelmatolapia mariae. The sequence goes on from NC_086241.1 coordinate 26,682,233, forward strand.
AAAGCCTGGGAAAAAGACAAGACTTCAATCCATGTCATGCCTGATGCAATGGGCATTGTTCTGGCAAGGGAAAACAGGAAGAACTACAGTGAGGTATCGTATAATATGCAGTTTCCTGTCTGTAACGATATGGATGACAGTTAGGGAAACAATTACACTAATACTATTAGTATGTCCATTTGAAGGTAGACATGGTTTCCTTGTTGACATTATTTCTTGCTATAGAAACTGTACAAGTTGGATCATGAACTGTCCAAGAAGAAGGGCCATAATCTTCGTAGCGATGCCATTGCCGTCCAAGCTGCTAAAGCCTCCACTACAATTGCTAGTGATGTAAGTGTCAGTTTATATTCTCTTTACTGTATTACTTTATGTGAATATTTATTCTAATATGCTGTTTGGTGACTAAACGTCATACTATTGCTTTTGTAGTACAAGTACAAGACAGGATACCGTAAACAGGTCGGTCACCACATCGGTGCTCTCAGCATTCAGGACGACCCTCTGCTCATGCTGGCTCTGAACTCAGCCAAGATCGCCAGTGATGCTCTGTACAAGAAGGACTTCAACAAGTCCAAGACCAAGTTCCACCTGCCAGTGGACATGATGGCCTTTGAACTGGCCAAGAAGAACCAGATTCAAGTCAACCATTTCAACTACATCACCCGACTGCACAACTGGACATGCCTGCCAGACTCCAATGATGTGGTCCAGGCCAGACATGCGTATAACTTACAAAGTGATGTGAGTATATTTTAATAATTTCTATTATGATAATATTATTATATTGCAGGACTCGTGTTTTTTACTATATATCATTTTTGTTGTCCACCAGATTCGACCATTGCAAATTATTCTTGGTTTTTGTTTTTGTCTTCAAGGCTATGTACAAGGAGGATCTGAAGATGCTGCAGGGTATTGGGTGGGTGCCAATAGGTTCATTAGATGTTGAGAAGGTGAAGAAAGCTGGTGAGATTCTGAGTGAGAAAAAGTATCGACAGCACCCGAGCAAATACGGTTTTAAAATATCCACTGAAGACATGCCTTTAGCACTGGCTAAGTCCAATGCTCAGGTTATGAATAAGGTATGAAATCCCATTTAAAACCTCCATCAGCCAAACTGCATGTTGTATGTAAATTAAGTTATTGTAAAATTCACACATTTAGAGGTCACAATGTAAGTACTTTTTGTCTTTTTTTTTTCATTTTTGTTACTGCAGAAAGCATACATTGACGCCTGGGAGAATGAGAAGACAAAGATCCATGTCATGCCCGATTCTATGGATGTCCTTCTAGCCAAAGCAAACAACGTTAACTACAGTGTGGTATGTAGGCATTTGTGGTGTACAGTGTTGGTCAAGTTACTTGAAAAAAGTAATCCCATTACTTTACTGATTACTTCTTTTCAAAAGTAATTAATTACTTAGTTACTTTTTAAAAACACGATTTACAACCTGAATAGGTGATAAAGCAATAGATCTTTCAGCCCAATTCTACTTTTTCTGCATAATCCATCATACAAAATGTAATCAAATGGAAAAGTCTCTTTTTAAAACTTGTTTTATTAGTTTTAATCTTTTAACTTTATGCATCAAGCAAAAATTAAATTGTATGCAACATTCTCTGACTGGAAGAAATTTGTTTAACATTTAAACCTATTTTCTGCACATTCCAGCACATAAAATAAAATATTTTTTTTTGTGTTTACACTCACTCTTTCAAATAGATGCAAGTAAAACACAGCAGAAAATAAATAAAATCAAAGACTAGCGATCCTGTTGCTCTATTTTCACTTGTAAAGCAGGAGTGGGGTAGGCGGAGGTTTACCCTGGTGCAGGTGTGCCGCAGCGGTCAGTTGAAGACTCCGCGAGTTTCTCTGTGAATTTCCCATTACGTCAGGGGTGTCCAAACTTTTTTCGCTGAGGGCCACATACATAAAAATATAGGAGGGGCTGGGCCACTTACTAGAAATTAGGTATATAACCTTAACTTTACTGTATTAAAAATCACTTAAAAGTGGTCAAATGTGTTATATTGTTGAATATAATTAAAGACAAAACTGCCTTCATCACAGTTTTCCATAAATGGATCTTTATTGATTTATTCAGAAAAAGCTTTGGTAGCTCATTCTCAGAACAGCAGCCTCAGATTTCTTCTTAGACAGAAGATTTACAGTACAGAGAAAAAACAATAAAGGGGAAAATGGGACGGGTACATTTCAAGTATGTTATTTAAGTTATTAGGCTTAGCAAAACATCTATTAACGTTCGTTTGAAACGATTATCACCATTAACAGACTTGAACTGGACTTAATAACAGGAGTCCATATAATTTTAGTGAATTATTCTGGTGAGTATCAGCTGCGCTGGGTATGTAAATCGGGCCATCCAGCTGCGGTGCTGATCGCCACTCGTGGCAAAAATCCGGACAAATGTCACTTGACCAAGGAGCAGATCTGCATCAGATGAGATCAGCTGACTTGCGTGTGCGTGCGCTGTGCACAGCGGTGTGTACTCTGTGTGTTAACAAGAAAAACGCATATAAGAAAGCGGTGCGCAAAAGCAGGCTAGTGACAGAATTGATGCGCATTATTGATATTTGAAGCACGTGTACCTGCACATTAACACATGGGTACTGTGGAATACATTTTTACTCACCTAAAGTGCTCGTGCTCTCGTCCACTCCCCGCAAAGAAATTAGCAGCTGTGCGGTGTCTGTGGCATCAGCGCTCTCATCACATGCGATGGAGTAAAAATCAAAAGCACAGCTTTATCAGACAGCTGCAGTTTAATGTTGGCTGACGAGTCTTCAATGCGTCGCACAACTGGATTTCTGGACATGCTGACGTTGTTGAACTCCTGCACTTTTTCCGGGCACGTTATTTCGGTGACTTTAACGAGGCCGTGTTTTATGAGGTCTCCATCTGAAAAAGGCTTGCCATGTCTTGCGATGAGTTGGGCGACCTCATAGCTGCTATTGGAGCCTTTTCCTGGACAATTTGAGCACGAAAAAAAATACTGTTGCTGACCTCGCAGGAGAGCTAGCATTTGCTTTACTTTCTGCTCTCGCTCAGCACCAGTGTAGGATGCATAGGCCTGATGTTTGGTTTCATAATAACTCTTTCATAACTGCCACAGTTTCAGTGCAAATCAAACAGACACACTTCCCCTTGAATTCTTTGCAGAAATATTCACTCTCCCACCTTGTCTGAAATTTTCTGCATTCACTTTCTACCTTTCGCTTCTTTGGTTCTGCCATGTTTAGTAACTTGCGGGTACACTTCTTCTGTGATTGTCCTTTTTGGTGGAGCAACTGCCTTGATCAACAGCAGCTCCCCCTGGTGTTAAAACCAAGAAGTGCAATACACTCAAGCAAAAGTTGAAGTGCGGGCCATATTCTATTCAATTTATAAAATTACTTGCGGGCCAATTAAAACTGGACCGCGGGCCGCAATTGGCCCGCGGGCCGGACTTTGGACATGCCTGCATTACGTGGTAGCGCACTCGGTGCTTGCTTGGAAGTTTAGGGGGTTTTTTCGCTGTAAAAAGTAGTTTTCTTCCCACGCACAATGGACGCTAATGTTTTTGTCACTTTTTATGGAATCAAACTTAAAGTAAGGTCAGTACTTCCACGCTTTAAACGCTGCACGGTCATACTCTCTCCCGCACTCGATATATTATCCATTGTTGATCTGCAGACAGCTGTTGTCACGAACGTCGCACTCGCTTACATCACTGTCATGAGACATTCTTGCAAAAAACTCACGGTTTTAGTAACGCAGTAACGCAGGGTTCCTACGGGAAAGTAACGGTAATCTAATTACCATTTTGCAATAGTAATCCCTTACTTTACTCGTTACTTGAAAAAAGTAATCGGATTACAGTAACGCGTTACCAGTAAGGCGTTACACGTAACGCCTTACGTAACGCCAGTAAGGCGTTACACGTAACGCCTTACTGGCAGTAAGGCGTTGCCCGTCTCTGGTGGTGTACAAAGACTCACATCACTTATGAATTTTAAATTTATATAACTTCCATCTGTTGAATCATTGTTTCCTTACAGAAAAAGTACAAGCAAGCATATGAAGACGCCAAGAAGAAGGGCTATGATCTGCGCAACGATGCCATTTCCATCATTGCAGCGAGAGCTTCCAGGGACATTGCCAGTGATGTATGTCTTTAATCTGAATTATTTACATAAAAAATATAATAATTGTATTATAATAATAGTGCAAATATATTAGTTTTGATATTGATTTATAGGGCTTATTAATGCATACATGGATTTTTAAAAATAATAAAACCCATTTTACAGCATGTATAAAACTGTTTAAAGGCAGTGATGATATTATTTTATTTTTCATCCAGTACAAGTACAAGACAGGATACCGTAAACAGGTCGGTCACCACATCGGTGCTCGCAGCATCCAGGACGACCCTCTGCTCATGCTGGCTCTGAACTCAGCCAAGATCGCCAGTGATGCTCTGTACAAGAAGGACTTCAACAAGTCCAAGACCAGGTTCCACCTGCCAGTGGACATGCTCAATCTGGAACTGGCCAAGAAATGCCAGATCCAAGTCAACGACTTCAACTACAGAACTCACCTGCACCAGTGGACGTGCCTGCCAGACTCCAATGATGTGGTTCAGGCCAGACATGCATATGACCTGCAGAGTGATGTGTGTATATATTTATAATTTATATATATATACAGTTTCTATATTCTATATTTCTACATATAGTTTTTTGTATATCTGCCAACTTTTGCCACAACACTTTCTTTCTTTTTTTCAGGCTGTGTACAAGGAGGAGCTGAAGATTTTGCAGGGTATTGGGTGGGTGCCAATAGGTTCATTAGATGTTGAGAAGGTGAAGAAAGCTGGTGAAATCCTGAGTGAGAAAAAGTATCGTCAGCACCCGAGCAAATACGGTTTTAAAATATCCACTGAAGACATGCCTTTAGCACTGGCTAAGGCCAATGCTCAGGTTATGAATAAGGTAAAAATTCAATAACACTCAAAATGCAGCAAAGTATAACTAATACAGAATGACTCTGGTGAAGTACTAATGCTGACATGGTAAAGAAATGATTCTGTGCACAGCTTCGTGGTTGATAATGTTTACATTTTTCCATGATTACAGAGAGCATACATTGAAGCCTGGGAGAACGAGAAGACAAAGATCCATGTCATGCCTGATGCTATGGATGTCCTTCTGGCTAAAGCAAACAATGTTAACTACAGCGTGGTATGTAGGAAATTAAAACCTTTTACTGTTTAAGCAATTTAAACATTTGTTTTGAATAATTAATTCAGATAATTGAATTTATTGCATTAATATCTTGATAAGATGTCAAGGCAGGTATTTAGGTATTTATGATTCTGAACATTATTATTTGTTGTTTTTATTACATGTTTAAAATTTGTTTTTTGTGATCATAAACAGAAAAAGTACAAGCAGGCACATGAAGATTCCAAGAAGAAGGGCTACGATATGCGAAATGACGCCATATCCATCATTGCAGCCAGAGCTTCCAGGGACATTGCCAGTGATGTAAGCTCACTGGATCTGAACAATGATAAACTTTTATATTTAAATATCAGACCCCGCTAACTCCAATCATTATTTTCACAGTACAAGTACAAGACAGGATACCGTAAGCAGGTCGGTCACCACATCGGTGCTCGCAGCATCCAGGACGACCCTCTGCTCATGCTGGCTCTGAACTCAGCCAAGATCGCCAGTGATGCTCTGTACAAGAAGGACTTCAACAAGTCCAAGACCAGGTTCCACCTGCCAGTGGACATGCTCAATCTGGAACTGGCCAAGAAATGCCAGATCCAAGTCAACGACTTCAACTACAGAACTCACCTGCACCAGTGGACGTGCCTGCCAGACTCCAATGATGTGGTCCAGGCCAGACATGCATATGACCTGCAGAGCGATGTGAGTCTTTGAATTTCAGTGGTGTAAAATAATCATGTTAATTATAAATATATTTTCCAGTTTTAGAATATTTTTAATCATAATAAATCCTTTTTTCCCCCAGGCTGTTTACAAGGAGGAGCTGAAGATTTTGCAGGGTATTGGGTGGGTGCCAATAGGTTCATTAGATGTTGAGAAGGTGAAGAAAGCTGGTGAGATCCTGAGTGAGAAAAAGTATCGTCAGCACCCGAGCAAATACGGTTTTAAAATATCCACTGAAGACATGCCCATAGCACTGGCTAAGGCCAATGCTCAGGTTATGAATAAGGTATGAAATCACATTTAAAACCTCCATCATCCATACTGGATTTTGTATGTAAATTAAGTTATTATAAAATGTATATATACATTTACAAGTAGTAATGTAAACAGTTGCTCATTATCTGTTTTTGCTACTGCAGAAAGCATACATTGAAGCTTGGGAGAACGAGAAGACAAAGATCCATGTCATGCCTGATGCTATGGATGTCCTTCTGGCTAAAGCAAACAATGTTAACTACAGTGTGGTATGTAGGCATTTGTGGTGTACAAAGACTCACATCACTTATGAATTTTAAATGTATATGACTTCCATCTGTTGGATCATTGTGTTTCCTTACAGAAAAAGTACAAGCAGGCATATGAAGACGCCAAGAAGAAGGGCTATGATCTGCGCAACGATGCCATTTCCGTCATTGCAGCGAGAGCTTCCAGGGACATTGCCAGTGATGTGTGTCTTTAATCTGAGTTATTTACATAAGAATAAATAATAGTACGATAGAGGTATAATAGATTTGATACGGCACTGTAAAGGGCCTGGTAGTATGTAAATGTATAAGAAAATAATAATCAATAAAATTCATCATACAAAATGTATAAAACTCTTCAAAGACACTGATGATATTATTTTATTTTTCATCCAGTACAAGTACAAGACAGGATACCGTAAACAGGTCGGTCACCACATCGGTGCTCGCAGCATCCAGGACGACCCTCTGCTCATGCTGGCTCTGAACTCAGCCAAGATCGCCAGTGATGCTCTGTACAAGAAGGACTTCAACAAGTCCAAGACCAGGTTCCACCTGCCAGTGGACATGCTCAATCTGGAACTGGCCAAGAAATGCCAGATCCAAGTCAACGACTTCAACTACAGAACTCACCTGCACCAGTGGACGTGCCTGCCAGACTCCAATGATGTGGTCCAGGCCAGACATGCATATGACCTGCAGAGTGATGTAATAGTTGCTTTCATGATTCTTTATGTTGCCCTTTAATTCTGTGTTTGTGCTACAAAGTATATCACAAGGCTGTTCTGCCGTGTATGCCAGGCTGTCTACAAAGCTGACCTGAAGTGGCTCCAGGGCCTGGGTTGGGTCCCCATTGGCTCGCTTGATGTGGAGAAAGCTAAGAAGGCTGCAGAAGTTTTGAGTGAAAGGAAGTACCGCCAGCATCCCAGCAAAGTTCCATTTACCAGCCCAGTAGATGCCATAAATCTTGTGCTGGCAAAGAATAATGCCCTAACCATGAACAAGGTAGAATTCTTCATTAAAGACTTTCAAAGCCATTTCTATCTGGTTATCACTTTTGTCAGAATCATTAATTAACGCTGCATTATTTGTGTTTTTTCCAGCGCCTCTACACTGAAGCATGGGAGAAGGACAAGACCACGCTGCACATTAAACCTGACACTCCTGAGATCGTCCTCTCACAACAAAATGCAATAACCATGAGCAAAGTTAGTATCATTTCAGAGCATGATTTATTATGTCAACAAGAAAACTTTCAAAATATTTTCAATATTTATAGTAATTTCAAAAAATTGGAAAATACCTGTTAGGCGTTAAGTGTACTTATTAAGACATTAAGCTTCATTCAGAATGCTTTGGCTTGAGTTACTAGCACACTGATATTCTTACAGTAGACTTTGCGAATATGATCCCTTAAGCAAACCTTATCACTTTATAATGAGGTGCCAAAACTAGAGCATTGAAAGTTAAAGTAAAGGTTGAAGTTTAGTTAAAAAAATGTGCATATGTCTTATTTTGCAGAAACTATACAGACAAGGATATGAAGAAACTATCAAGAAAGGCTATTTCCTCCCTGTGGATGCAATCTCTGTAAAGGCTGCTAAGGCCTCCAGGGAAATCATCAGTGACGTAAGTGGTCATACTGTACCAAGTGTCTGTTTACTGACACTTTAACATAATTTAAGCAATGTTCTACTTGTAACATAAATTCTTTTCGGCTAATTTTATCCAGTACAAGTACAAGACAGGATACCGTAAGCAAGTTGGTCACCACATCGGCGCTCGCAGCATCCACGACGACCCCCTCGTCATGCTGGCTCTGAATTCAGCCAAGATCGCCAGTGATGCTCTGTACAAGAAGGACTTCAACAAGTCCAAGACCAAGTTCAACCTGCCAGTGGACATGCTCAATCTGGAACTGGCCAAGAAATGCCAGATCCAAGTCAACGACTTCAACTACAGAACTCACCTGCACCAGTGGACGTGCCTGCCAGACTCCAATGATGTGGTTCAGGCTAGAAAGGCCTACAATCTCCAGAGTGACGTAAGTCCTTTTGCGGGATAGTGAACCATGCTGCTGATTTTGTCACTATTCTTGTGTTCTGATGTTCGAATTCATGTATACTTTTCTAGGCTGTATACAAAGCTGACTTGGATGAGGTTGTTGGTGTTGGATGGATCCCCATTGGATCACTGGACGTGCTGAAGGCCAAGAACGCTGCAAAAATTCTCAGCGACCGTCTCTATAAGCAGAAACCAGACACACTGAAATATAAGACAGACATGACTTCCATGCCTTTGGTCTTAGCCAAAACAAATGCTGATATCATGAATAAGGTAAAGTGTATTATGTTTGTAATTCCATTGATTTGCCTTCTGTTAACTCTTGTTTGCACTTTCTGTTTCATTCTCTCTTTTGTGTTTCCCACCACAGAGAACCTACGTTGCTGCTTGGGATGCTGAAAAGATTAAGGTCCATGTGCCCCCTGACATCCCTGAGCTGTTGCTTGCCAAAGCTAATGCTTACAACATCAGCAAGGTACTTTTTGCCTGCAGAAATGATGAGGACAATAAAATCCAAGTAGATAAAATTGATTTTTTAGGGTTTTTTTTCTTCATGTGCAGATAAAAATATTCTCCTATGTGTCAATTTGTATTTTTGCATTTGAAATGATTCAATGATTATTATCAAATATAAATCAGTGATTCTTGAAAAGTTTTAAAAAAATACAAGAGTGGCATATTGAAGGGAATAGTAGTTTGTCCTCTGTGTACTTGCTAACATATGACTTGCTAAAATTAGCTTGAGAATTCCCAGATTAATTGTATCTATTTATTTTCTCTTTCCTTCAGAAAATATACAAGGAAGCCGTTGAGGATATTTTCAGAAAGGGCTATGACCTCAAGCCCAATGCTGTCTCTGTTGTTGCTGCCAAACATGCAAGAGAAATCATCAGCGATGTAGGTGACATTGTTTTTCCTTCTCTGTTATTGACTTTATTTGCTTAAATTTATTGTGTTAACTTTGATTTCCTACCTGCTCGCCACACAGTATAAGTACAAGACGGGATACCGAAAACAGGTCGGTCACCACATCGGGGCTCTCAGTGTCCAGGATGACCCTCTAATCGTGTTGGCTTTGAATTCAGGCAAGATCGCCAGTGATGTTTTGTACAAGAAGGACTTCAACAAGTCCAAGACCAAGTTCCACCTGCCAGTGGACATGCTCAATCTGGAACTGGCCAAGAAATGCCAGATCCAAGTCAACGACTTCAACTACAGAACTCACCTGCACAACTGGACGTGCCTGCCAGACTCCAATGATGTGGTCCAGGCTAGAAAGGCTTATGACCTGCAGAGTGATGTGAGCAGTTATCACTTTTTGCTGATTATTAGCTCCAGTCTCTGTCTTCTGTGGCTTATCTGTAGCTGTGACCTGTGGTTCTTCTTCTCCTTCGGCTTGCAGGCTGTGTATAAGGCTGACATGGAATGGATCAAGGGAATGGGATGGGTGCCAATTGGTTCAGTTGATGTGGAGAAAGCCAAGAAAGCAGCAGAGATTCTGAGTGAGAGAAAGTATCGTCAGCATCCCAGCAACTTCAAGTTCACTGCTAATACAGCTGACATGCCATATGCCCTTGCTCAGGCCAATGCCCAGGTTATGGACAAGGTACAGATAGCACATCTTATCCATCTTTAAAAGTAGAGCATCAAAAGTATATGAGGTTCTTTTTGTGTCACACCAATGAAACTAACTTTTTATTTTGTAGGGCTTTGAGTCATTGTATGTATACTGAGTATATTAATCTGCTTTTTACAGAAAGCCTACATTGCTGCCTGGGAGAATGATAAGACCAACATTCATGTAATGCCTGACACCCCAGAGATCATCTTGGCCCAGCAGAATAAACTCAACACCAGTCTGGTAATACAGTCTCTTCTTGCATAGGTTTTACAACATGTTAGCATGGTACAAATGATTATGTTTTCATAGGTACTGCTCTTTGTATTACATTGTATAGAACATGAGACCCTAAAAGCATTATTCTTTTATCTCCAGAAATTTTACCGTGAAGGCTATATGGAAATGATCAACAAAGGCTACTACCTTCCCAAGGATGCAATCTCTGTTATATCAGCCAAGGCTTCCAGAGACATCATCAGTGATGTAAGTTTATGTTTCCCACTGGCTCCAGTTTGTTTTTTTGTTGCTTCACCACAGTAAATGTAGGGTTATTTTTGAATTTATTTTGAAACTGATGCATTATTTCTATCCATATTTTCAGTACAAATACAAGGCTGGTTTCCGCAAGCAGTGTGGCCATCACATCGGTGCTCTCAGTGTGAAAGATGATCCACTAATTATGCTGGCCGCTAATGCAGCGAAGATTGCCAGCGACAATGTCTATAAGAAAGACTTTAACAAGACCAAGACCAAGTTCCACCTCCCAGTAGACATGCTGACAGTTGAACTGGCCAAGAAATGCCAGCAGCAAGTGAACGACTTCAACTACAGAACTTACTTGCACCAGTGGACGTGCCTGCCAGACTCCAATGATGTTGTGCAGGCTAGAAAAGTCTACGATTTGCAGAGTGATGTAAGTACATGCTGGTGTTGTAGAAAGCACTTTTTGGATTTTAATCGATTGCTCAGTTATTTTCAGAACATTTAAGCCTCTATCTGTCTCTAGCTGATTAAATAGACCTTTTTTACATCCATTTTGAGTCATCCCACAGTTTGTCAAATTCAAACCATACATGAACAAATTCTGTATTTAATTGAGTTCAAACTGATTTTTGTGTTTGTAGGCTGTGTACAAAGCTGATCTGGAGTGGCTCAGGGGATGCGGCTGGTCACCTCAGGACTGTATAGATGTCATCAAAGTGAAGCATGCCCAGACTGTCCTCAATGAAAGGCTCTACCGCCAACACCCAAGTACGGTCAAGTTCACCAGTGTCGTTGACCTCCCAGCTATTGTCTTGTCCAAGCAAAATGCTGAAAACCTCAGTGATGTGAGTAACATCTTTCTGTAGTTTCTTGAAATTTTTTTTTAAATTGTGAAACCCAAATATTTGATAAAAATATCTATTCAAAACAAGTGGATAAGATGAAGCAGTTAATGTTCTTCTTTTTTCTCTCTGACAGAGGAAATATAGGGAAGTCTGGGATAAAGACAAGCTCACCATTCATGTGCCACCCAACACCCCCACCTTTGAACTCGCCAAGGCCAATGCTGTTAATATCAGCAATGTAAGTTTGCGTTTACTTTACCAGCGTTTACTTTTTAACTTGTCTGTGCAGACGCATCCTTTGTTGATTTTTTTTGATTTATTTGTTGATTTTTTTTAAAACTTTATTTCTTGTTCTGTGCAGAAATTGTACACAAAGGCATGGGATGACCAGAAAGCAGGAGCCTACCATATCAAGGAGGATGCTATCTCTGTGCTAAAGGCTAAAGCTTCCAGAGATATTAGCAGTGATGTAAGTTAAAAAAACAAAACAAAATTAACATTAAGAAATGATCTACTTGCTGACTACGTCTAGTTCTACTTGCATTAACCTTTAATTTCTTCTCCTTTAGTACAAGTACAAGACAGGATATCGTAGGCAAGTTGGTCACCACATCGGCGCTCGCAGCATCCACGACGACCCCCTCATCATGCTGGCTCTGAACTCAGGCAAGATCGCCAGTGATGTTCTGTACAAGAAGGACTTCAACAAGTCCAAGACCAAGTTCAACCTGCCAGTGGACATGCTCAATCTGGAACTGGCCAAGAAATGCCAGATCCAAGTCAACGACTTCAACTACAGAACTCACCTGCACCAGTGGACGTGCCTGCCAGACTCCAATGATGTGGTTCAGGCTAGAAAGGCCTACGATCTCCAGAGTGACGTAAGTTTATAGTTGCACATGTGGGTAGTATACTACCAATCAAAAGTGTCAGTGTAGTCAGAAAGTAGAGAACAGATCAGAAACATTTATTAAATGTAAATCTTTTTACTCATTTTACTCGTTCGGCAACCAAAAACACTTTTTACTTTCTGTTTTTACAGTGGATAAAATACATTACAGTTTTTCCCCTCAATACTATTGTTTTCACTCTTCAGTCCAGTTCATCCAGTTAAAATGTTTCAACTTTTGTCCTATAGTGTACACTGTTGCATAAATTATCTGCCTGCTTTCTTTTCTCAGGCTGTTTACAAAGCTGATATGGAGTGGATACGTGGATGTGGATGGATGCCACATGAGTCCGTAGAGGTGTTGAAGGTGAAGCATGCGCAGAAGATCCTGGCTGATGTAAGTTTGTACCTCACTAAGACTTAAAAACAAATAAAAAGTATGTGTATGCACACTGAATAGTTTTTTTTTTCATTTCTTTCTTGTATAGAGAGGCTATCGGATCAAGTTGGATGAACAGCAATTCATGGTTCCAGCTGACAGAATTGACTTAGTCCGTGCCAGGAATGCTGCTGAAGTCCTGAATGAGGTGGGGATGATTCTGTCATCAAAATGCTGCTTGGTTTTGACGTTTTGTTCTTAATGTGAACCGTGTGGCAAAATAATGCTAGTGGCAAATTCCAGGTAGCTGAATTTTGATCTCCCACTTTCCTCAGGCTAAATATCGTGAGGCCTGGCACCAGGACAAGACCAAGTACTCATTGGTGGACACACCAACTCTTGCCACAGCCAGAGAAGTGGCGAAGAATGTTCACCCGGTAAGACTGGTGGCATATATGACGCATTTTCTGCATATTTTAACTCAGCAAATTTCAGCCTTGTGCAGTTCCTGCTTTATTATTAGCAAAATAAGTGATACATTATCTTTTGTAGAAACTGTACACCAAAGATTGGGATAAGGTCAAAGCTACAGGATACTTCATGCCTCCAGATGCTGTACCAATCAAGCAGTGCATCCAGACAACTAAAGTGCAAAGCAAAGTAAGTAGTAGGATAAAATTTAATCAGGTTTGATTTAACTGACAACTTAATAATGTGGTAAAAATGACTTCTTTCTTCTTCTTTTTTTTGCCTGTCTTGTAGCATAAATACCTGGAGGGATACCGTAAACAGGTCGGTCACCACATTGGTGCTCTCAGCGTCCAAGACGACCCTCTACTCATGCTGGCTCTGAACTCAGCCAAGATCGCCAGCGATGCTCTGTACAAGAAGGACTTCAACAAGTCCAAGACAAAGTTCAACCTGCCAGTGGACATGCTGCAGTTTGAACTGGCTAAGAAATGCCAGATTCAGGTCAATGATGACAACTACAGAACTCGCCTGCACCAGTGGACGTGCCTGCCAGACCAGAACGATGTTATCCAGGCTCGCAAAGCCTATGATCTGCAAAGCGATGTAAAGCACATTTGTAACTATTAATCATATTCACATAATAATTTGACAGAAACTTCTGTCTTGACTTCCTAACATGCGTCTTGCTTTCGATCTCTAGCACGTCTATAAGTCAGATCTGGAATGGCTCCGAGGCTGTGGCTGGGTAGCAGCTGACTCTGTTGAACATGTGAAGGTCAAGAAGGCGCAGGAGATTCTCAATGATGTGTGTTTACTGCATTACATGACATTCAGCCTCTTTTTCAGTTGCTTTTTTTAATCACATGTTGAGTCATTGTGTCTTACCTCACTGCTCTGTTTTATTTACAGAGACTTTACAAGAAGAATGCCCAAGAAGGTTTTGGAAGATTCACCCTGGTTGTGGACCGGCCAGAGATAGTTTTGGCAAAGATTAATGCAGCCAACCTGAGTGATGTATGCAAAATCTAATATTTAAAATTACTCTCAATTGGGAAACCGATGAGCAATGATCTGAAAAAAGTTTTTTTTTCTCTAATAGCTGAAGTACAAAGAGACTTTCAATGCAGAAAAGGGTCATTATATTGGCTCAGATGATACTCCTCAACTGGCCCATAGCAGGGAGGTGGCTAAGATCATCAGTGAGGTAACGTAAAAATAATAATCAAATCCTTTCTAGATTTCTAATTTATTTATTCTAAGTTCTGTGTTATATACATGTATTGTGCCAGGCTTTTCTTAAACTTTGCACATACCGTTTGTGGTTTTAGAAACTCTACAAATCAAACTGGGACGAGTCTAAGGCTACAAGCTACCAGCTGAACCATGAATACATCCCACTGGTCATCTCCAAGAAGAGCAGGGAGATTGCTAGTGATGTGAGTGTCTTATATTTCTTTAGAACTGTGATAAGATTAAATCTAATAACATGATATATTTTATTCTTGCACTATTGAGATTTTTATCATTCTAAATACCATTAGGTCAAGTACAAGGATACCCACGAAAAGGCCAAAGGTCACTACATGGCTGGAACCCTGGTGGACTTCCCTGAAGTGATGCGCTGTGGACAGCAGGAAAAGAACAAGGCACTGGTGAGATACTAAAAAATATAGTATAGTATAAAAAACTACACCACAACACAATGCACTGAGAAATAAGAAACCATTAGTAACAACAGGCACTCAAAGAGGCAGCTCACTCTCTGGACAGTATTTACTGTTAAGGAAACAATATTGTGTTTTATATACATCTCATAGGGGGTCATATGATATGATTGTTGGGTTTTTCTCTGTATTTATTATTGTGCTATCTACTGTACAATATAAAGCGCCTTGAGGCGACTTTTGTTGTGATTTGGCGCTATATAAATAAAATTGAATTGAATTGAATTGAATTATATAATAATTTGGTTTTCTTTGTTGTTTTTAAATATACTTTAAGAAGTTTGTAGTGCAGTAAAATTCAAATAAAGGGAGCATGACAGTTGATGTTTTGACTATACAAACATTATGTAGGAATAGGTGATCGATAGTAGGTACTGATTTGTAAATAATCAGACATGAATAATATGAAGTTATTATTATATAATACTGTGATACAATATATCATAGTATTATATAATACATATTATGTAATTAAAAGATATAACACATTTTGGGGCCCACCTGCAAGAAATGCAGATGTGAAATGTAAAAGTGAGGTCAGAGCTCAAATGTGACGTGATAATTAGATACAAATTTTAATGTAATATTTAGAATCTAGATATAACAGTATCATTTCCTAAATGTTGACAATACAAAGGCAGCAGAATTTTAAGCAAAGTTTTAAAATAAAAGAGCTTTTACAAAAGTTTGACCTTATTTAATCTTGAAGCAGAGGCCGCAGGTCCAAACTTTATTATTTGTCATGTCGTGCTAGATGTCTGAAACATAACCTCCTTGGCAGAGGTAATAAAAAACATTAGACAGAAGGATAGCAGCAAGAGTAAAAGGGAAAGTTTACAAGACAGCAGTGAGGCCTGCTGTGATGTAGGATTTGGAGAATGGTGACACTGGTGGATAGATGGATAAAAATGAATATATTAGAAGAACAGCTCTAGTCGAGCAGTTTGGTGACAAAGTTAGAGAGGTAAGGCTGAGATGTTTGGATACGCGCCGATAAGGGACAGTGCATATAATGGAGCTGCCGGGCAGGAGGAAAAGAGGAAGACCTCAGAGGATTCATGTTGTAGTGAGGGAGGACATGCAGTAAGTCAGTGTGACAGAGGAGGATGCTGGGGATAAGGTAAGATGGAGTCAGAAGATGTGGCAATACCTAAAGGGAGCAGCTGAAAGAAAAAGATATTTATTATTAAATATGTTAAATGCCACTATATGTGTATCAAAAAGTATATAGAATTAATAAGTCTCAGTGTATACATTTTATTTTAAAGATCATAGACTGCATATAAGAATAGAGAAGAGGACGGTTGTGTAAATTGGTAATTAATTATTATTGTTTCTTACTCCTAAGGTCAATAGATGTGTATCCTGACCGTTTATTTGTTTATTAAAGTATTTTAGTTACCCTTATGGATTAAATTTGTTTTAATCCATGTAAACTTTATTTTAAATGAATCTCTTTTGCATCACTAATCAGTAACTTTCTATTGTGTGTCTAAACAGAGGGTCTACCAGAAGGACTACCATCAAACCAAGACCAAAATCCACATCCCATCTGACATCATCGCTAACCAGGTAGCTAAGCGGTGCCAGGACATGCTGAGTGATGTTCTCTACCGCACCTACCTGCACCAGTGGACTTGCCACCCCGATCAGGAGGACGCCATCCGTGCCCGCAAGACCAACGAAATCCTCAGTGATGTAGGTCCTTCTTCTGTGCATGTCTGCCGCCCGCTTGTGCCTGATTGTTGCGCAAGATCCCGAACAAACTTGTATTACATGAAGCATTATCTAGACATTGTACAAAATCTTTTATATCTTTGTATTTATATAAACCCCAGAAAGGATATTACATGTCCCACATTAATAGATGTTTCTATCTGCAAGCAAATATATAATGTTGTCCTGGTTTATTGTCATTTGATAGGTGTTCTATAAGGATGACCTGAACTGGATGAAGGGTATTGGTTGCTATGTTTGGGACACACCAGAGATTCTTCGTGCCAAGAAGTCCTATGACCTGCAAAGTGATGTGAGTAAAAACATGGGATTCCTGAATTGTGTGTGGTTTATAGGGATTTGGATTTTTTCTATTTGTGTTTGATAATTTACTATATAATATGTTCCCTTATAGCTTAAATACAGAGAGAACGCCAAGAAGGAGTTCAACAATTACTCCATTGTGACAGACACCCCGTCTTATGTGACTGCTGTCCTGGGCCACACCTGGGCTAGTGAGGTGAGTGAGCTGCACTTTTAAAAACTACAAAAATTAGTGTTTCAGTTTTGAACTCATACTGAGTGGATTAATGAAACATTTATCACTGACAGCTCAACTACAGAGAGGCGTATCAAAAGGAGAAGCACGTCTACACCACGGTTCTGGATACCCACGATTACGTCAGATGCCAAAACTTCAAATACATTTTCAGCAACGTAAGTGGAGATCCAGTAAAAATGTCTGTCCTCCTGTCACTGATAAGAAGTGATAGATATCTGTAAATGACATGTTTATGGTGACGTTCTGGCTTTTTCTATCAACAGAAAAACTACACTTCTGCCTGGGACAAAATCAAAGCGAAGAGTTACCAGATTCCACATGACGCAAACGCTTTGCAGCACGCTAAGCAGCAGAAGATTATTCTCAGCAATGTACGTTTCAATTTTTATTTCATATTATTGTTATGATGATGTTCAATTTCTGACCTTTACAAGGCAATATGAATCCTCTCTCCCGTTCAGGTGAAGTACAAGGAGGACTACGAGAAGTTCAAATCTCTCTACAGCCTGCCCAAGTCACTGGAGGACGATCCTGGAACTGCTCGTTGCGTCAAAGCTGGAAAACTCGTCCTAGATGTAAGCTCCATTTGTTTTGCCCTTACACCTTCTACATATTGACATTTCTCTTGATAAGCAATAGAGCGGCTGTGTTGTTTGATTAGCTCTATATTACAAAAACATGCATCCCTGTGTAGATTTTATTGTGCATATGACAACTGAAAGAACCATCAGTTTTTCCATCATTGCAGCGTCTGTACAAGGAGAACTATGAGAAAACCAAGGCCAAGAACCACATCCCCCCAGACATGTTGGATATCCTGTCTGCCCGCAGTACCCAGAATGCCGTCAGCGAGATCAACTACCGCAAGTATCTGCACCAGTGGATTTGCATGCCTGACATGCAGGTGTACGTGCAGGCACGCAAAGTCAATGAACAGCTCAGCGACGTAAGTAGCAGTCCTCAGCTTTGATATTCTGTGCTTGTTATTATTTATTTTGTCAGCTCTATCATTCTCTGTGCTATGATCCTATATGTTTACATTTTATATTTTTTCTTATTTTATTTGTTTTTATTTTTAATTTTTGTGAGAATATTGAAAATCAGTTAAACCACACTGAGTTTTTTCTATTCCTTTTTTGCTTATTTCTTAAAAAATGTGAAAGGTCAGGATGTTTTGTTGCCTTATTGTATGTAAAAGAAGTCAAATAGCTACATTCTTGAATCCTATGCACTGAAACTAATTTCAACCACAACATTTTACCTCTCCCCAGATCTTCTACAAGGATGATCTGAACTGGCTCAAAGGTATTGGTTGCTATGCCTGGGACACACCAGAGATCCTCCGCGTCAAGCACGCTGGTAATCTTCAGAGTGAGGTTAGCCCAAGCAACACACTCATTCTCCATCCTCTTCATTGTTTTAAGTTTCTAACTTTAGTTCATCTCCTTTATAAGGATTTTGTCCTAACAAATGATTGCTATGCTTCATTTTTGATTCTAGAACAAGTACAGAGTCAAAGGCAAAGATGCTTTCAAAGAATATTCAGTGGTGACGGAGACTCCAGTGTACGAGACCGCCAAGCAGAACGCTCAGAACCTGAGTGACGTAAGTGATTTTATTGTCTTAGTTTCATGCTAGCTCACTAGTTTGTTAACTCATTCTTTGTACATTACAAACTAAAAGAAGTAAGCTCGCAAATCTCATCTTTTTTTCCCATTTCTTTTCCCAGCTGCACTACCGCTATGATTACAACGCCAATATCAAGGGCACCAACACCGCTCCTGCTGTTACCATTGAAACAGAAAGAGCCCGTCTGGCCAACTACATCCAGAGTGATGTAAGATAACGTTCCTTCATATTCAGTGTGATTGTTTAACAATTATTATCATATATTGTATAGTATCAATATTTAAAATTTTTAACAACATCTTCTCTCATCATGTGTGGTGACTTCTCTTAGAACTGGTACAAAGAAGCTAACAAGAGCTTCATGCCAACTGGTTATTCACTGCCTCATGACACCCCCCTCATCAAGCAGGCTAAGTTGAACACTGTTGTCTCCAGCAATGTAAGTCAAACACACGCTTGGGCAGAACGGAACTTTTTTATTTTTACGGTAACTTGATGTCTCTGAATCACACACTTTTGTTTTTATCCTTGCAGGTGAAATACAAGGAGGCCTATGAGATGGTGAAGGCTAAAGGCTACACTCTTCACCCAGAGGGTGTCAACTTTGTCACTGCAAGGAAGGCTAACAAGATCATCAATGAAGTAAGATGACACACAGCTGTTATACTTAAGCCAGACCCACTGTTGTAGATTAATGTTTCATTTCCTTGTGATGGATGTTAAATGCTGCATAAAACAGTGCTGTGTATGTGTTTCTTGCTCCTCCAGCGTCTGTATCGTGAGACTTACCACAAGCAAAAGGACAAGATCCACACAACCTACGACACTCCTGATATTAAACAAGTCAAGATGAACCAGGAGCACCTCAGTGACGTACGGACACCCACAGATTACAACATTCATGTCCTTTTTTTTTTTTAAAATTCATGTTGTAAGATGGACTTTTTTTGTTCCCTTCTTACCCTAGTTGCGCTACAAAGAGAAATACTACAACAGCAGAGGCCAGCTGATATCGTTGCCCATAACGCCTGAGCTCATGCACTACCACCACGTCAATGAGATCACCAGTGATGTATGTAAAGGATAAAAAAAATTGAGACAAAACCTCCTCAAGGTGGAGTTTAAAGATGTTTTTAAAATAATGGTTAAAATTGTTTTGTGTTTTTAGCTGAAATACAAAGAGGACCTGATGTGGCTGAGAGGCATTGGCTGCTTCTTGTATAACACACCAGAGATGGTCCGTGTCCGCGACGTCACCAAATTCAGGGTACGTTTTTTTGGATAGAATGGATTCCTATTTTTCATTTCCAATTCATATTCAGGCATCTGCATCATTCATATAAACTATTTTTTCTCTCTTATAGGTGAACTATCCAGTGGAGGCTAAGAAGAACCTTGCTAAATTCTCTGTGGTCCTGGACACGCCTGAGTATAAGCGTGTGACTGAGCTGAAGACGCACATGAGCAACGTGAGTTGGTTTCCTAAATGTGCTTTGGCATTTTTTATATTATAGCTTCATGTGATCTGGTTTCCAAACAAAAATGAGCTTGCAGTGTATTCTAAAAAAAAATAAAAAGCCACACGTTTAACTGATCTTTTGACATTCACTCTCTGTCTTTCCAGCTGATCTACAAAGCTCAGAGCAAGGAGGACATGGCCAAAGTCACCACAACTGCAGACTCTGTGGACATTCGGAGAGTCAAGTGGGCCCAGCAGCTGACTAACCAGGCAAGCTCAAATAAACAGCATGAATAACTGAATCTATTATATGTATGTGTGTGTCTTTCCTGATAATCTAATCAATATTTTTTCCCTTCTGCTACAGTACCAGTACGTAGATCTGGCTGCCAAACAAAGAGCTCATTTCACTCCAGAAATCAATACTCCAAATATGGGCCATGCTAGAAAAATGAAAGTGGTCTACAGTGATGTAAGTCTGATCCTTTGTTCTCCTTTAATGCTGCTGTCACTGAAACCTCAACCTAAAATTGTTTATATTTTATTTTGTTTATACTATTTACTGTAGCTGCTTTCTATATACTCTTATACTTTGCCAAAATAATTGAAATTACAGCAATTGCAGTCTCCTCTGAAGCCAGTTTGTAAGGTGTTGTCTCAATCGTTTCTTCCCTTAGAACAAATACAAAGAACAGTATGAGAAGATGAAACACCGGTACACTGCCATTGCTGACACACCTCTCCTGATCCGTGCCAAGAAGTCCTACCTGCAGTCCAGTGATGTGAGTTTGCTCATTTAGGAAACTTGTGATTTAGTTTGAAACTGTTATACATTCAGGAATTATAGGAGTCAGACTGATTGCTAATAATTTTTCCACTGAAAACAGTAAAATTTAAAAGATTTCATTAACTAATAGTGAATTTTATCCCATGTCAAAATATAAATATTGTTTATCTGTTTATCTGATTTTACCCTTTTACCACAAATACTGTACAAGTCAATGTAAAATTGTAGATGCTATAAATCACATTATGTGTATTTGATGAATATATATGACACGTTTTCTTCTTCATTTCTTCAGCTGCGCTACAAAGAAACCTTTGAGCTTTCCAAGGGACACTACCGCACAGTCAAGGATGCTCTGGACATCACTTACCATCGCAGGGTCACTGATGACATTAGCGAGGTCGGCAGTTGAAATTAGCTGGCTCATTATTAACTATAATTGTCTTTATAAATGTACATGTTTTGAGCTTTTGCATCTCCATCTACTGTTTTTTTCTTCTCTTATCAGGTTAAATACAGAGAGAAGTACATCAGCTCTCTGGGGACCTGGAAGTCCATCCCCGATCGTCCCGAATTCTTCTTCAGCAAGATTGTCAGCGGTAACGTTAGTGACGTGAGTACTCGTGACTTTTTTCACCCTGTGGTAAAATGTTTACAGTTCATTAAAGAGTATTCAGTACAATGAGCACTGAGACACTACACAACATTTAAATTAAATTTAATCTCATTTTATGTGTTTTTTTTAGGTCAAGTATAAGGAGGACCTGGATTGGCTGAGGGGTATTGGCTGCTTTGTATGGGACACACCTGAGCTGGTGCAGGCTGAGAGGAACAAGGCGCTGTACAGTGAGGTAAAGCATCAGTGACATTAAGCTTCATTTTTATTAATATGGCACCTGTTTATGATTTGCAGTATCTTTATATGCATTATATGCATCTTTATCAGTGAGGTATAGTTTCTGTATCTTCTTAATAAAAGTTGTATTGTTTGTCTGCAGAGACTGTACAAAGCCTCCTTTGAGAAGAACAGAGGCAACTTCAAGTATACCAGCGACACTCCATTCTTCCAAGCCGCGAAGCAAGCCTCCGTTCTCATAAACGATGTGAGTCCCGTCATTCTTTAACCTCCAGCAATAATTAAAAATTGGATTTAGTTTGTTAACGCATTTGTAAATCAATGAAACAGTTAACCACATTTCTATTTTTCTGTGCTTCTCTATTGGACTCTCAGCGTGGAGGTAAAAAAAAACAGAAATTCACTGTAATATTTTATAATTGCCTACATTGTTTATCACCGACTGTTTTTGCGTTTACCCTTAAAGTCAAGTGTTTAAAATGTTTTCCTTTGTTCTTTACATCAGTCAGTTTTTACCTTCCTTAAATTCTTAAAATGTTTCATCCACATGACGCGAGATGAAACATTTTGTTGTCTGGGGACTCCTTTTTAACTACCTTCTGACACTTTGAGCAGAGGGCTTACAGAGCAGAGTATGAGAAGACCAAGGATAAGTTCACCATAACTACAGATGATCCTAGATATCAACTGGCCAGGGAGAACGAGAAGATGAGCCAGGTAAACGCCCTGGTCACGTTGTACCACCGGCCTGCCACCTCCGGTCTGGTCCCCGAAGAGCTCTGACACCGGTGCATGAGGTTGTCAGCAGGACTGCTGATGGTGGCCATCGCATGGCATTTATAGACCTCCCAACTCAAAAAACAATTCTTTCCCTTTTGTATCAGTTTCTTCATTTTGTCCCACACAGGTTGCTGTTCAGCTGCCACTCAAACAGCAGCTGGAATGCTGAGTGTTATGCAGTGTTGTCCTTCATCTGCTCCATCAGAAATGACAGTTTAATCACTAGCACAGTAACAATTCGATCCACTGAGCCGATCGTCTCACACTCGCTGTAGATGATCATCCCTGTCACTCTGAGGGCACAGATAAGGACAGACAGCACCATCGTCACACTTGGATCCGGAGTTCTTCTCCTGTCCCCCCCCCCGTGTTACTGCTGTTTTCCTTTTGTGTCCTCAACTATGGCATGCTGTGTGTGTGTGTATATGTGTATGTCATTGTGTATGTGGACAGAAAATGTATAAATCCAGAGCAAAGGATCTACTAAAGGGTGGCTGCAATGAGCTACTCCGCCCTGACATCCTCACAGCCCTTTACCAGACCACTATGGGCAGTAAGGTAAACAAAGAGAGAAGGGAAGAATGATAACTCTGATCTCTGTCCACAAACAGGCACAAAATAGACCATGTGTTATATATCATAAGACTCAAGTCATAGATGGAGGTGACTTTGTTCCTCCCTGCTGTTTGTGGACAAGGTCTTATCACATAAAATCCCCATCCTGCAGAAAATCTCATCCAGTCATTCCATTTAAAAGTGGCTTTAACTCCCACGTAGTCCATCCTTCTTCCATGCTCTAATCCCTCCATCGCTCATTTGCTTTTCTTCATGGGCAATTCATTACCGAAGCTTTAACACTGCACTGGTTGCCCAACTGCCTTTGAGCAATTTGGTATCTAAAGTCAGAAATGCAGTAAAATGTAGTACATTATAGCTTCCACTGGAATTTGTTAGTTTTTAGTTCCCAGGGTTTTTTTTTACATATAACTAAAAGACCAAAATCAGCAATCACAGAGTCTTCTCTTATGTTAAACTCTTATTTATTGAGACCACACTACACTGTACATTAGCCTCAGACTGCTGAACATCTTAAACCATGTGGGCACTGCAGACTTTCATCACTCGATGGTGGTAACACATTTCACTGTCTTCATTGTCACATGAATAATGCATCCCTCTGTGCACGTGTCTCTCATCGAGCATGCTTATAAGCTTTTCCATTGCTTTGTTTCACTCAGTTGATGTTGCATATTGATTTAATTAATTATAACTACATGCTAGCCAACTCGCTCCGATAGTGTTTAAAAGCTATCCAAGAAAAAAAACAAGTAATTAATTTTTCCTTAAAATTAGGATATGCAATAACGTCTCTAGTGATATGCAATAACACTAGAGACGTTTTAAAATTAGCGCTATCATCTCAACTGACTCTTAAGAAGCTGAAATAGGACTTTTTTAATCTATAGCAGTAGCGTTGTATATCTATAGTGTCTGCAAGACTTTTTCAGATGTTTTCTTGGACAGTTTTTCTACCACTTTAGAAGTTGCTTGTTATATTCATAAAGACAAGCAAATTAATACAGCAGCAATTTCATTGCATGATGCTAACTTTCTTTTGTTTTCACATTATCCTTGTTCTATCAGTGGAGGTATAGAGAGCAGTATGAACGTGCCAAGGACAAGTTCACCTCTGTTCTGGAGACTCCTGAGTATGAGGCCCACAAACGCAGCAAGAAGATCAGTGATGTAAGTGTTGGGTTTGCAAGGTTTTTATTATTATGTTTAGATTTTTACAAGAACTTGTGAAGAAGCAGTGGTGTTTTTTGTGTTTAAATTTCACCTGTTACTATCTACATCTGCTTAGATCATCTACAAGATGGAGTATAACAAGACCAAGGCAAAGGCTTATACCTTACCTTATGACACTCCACACCAACAACACATGAAGAAGGTCAAGGAGATCACCAGCAATGTAAGTCTGCGCTGCACTTTTAAAATATTCTTTCATACACTGGCACAGGAAACCAAAATACAAAATGTACTTTTGTATATTTTATGTGTCTTGCAGCTGAAGTACAAAGAGGTGTATGAAAAGAGCAAGGCCCACATCAACATGGACCCCGAAGCTCACGAGATCCGTGCCGCTAAGGAGGCCTACAAGAACATCAGCAATGTGAGCATCTCGAGTGCCAGAATTTTCAAATGACATTTTTAAACCCAAATTTCTGCTAACATCCAGCATTTGACTCTGTTTTATTTTGCTATATTTCTAGCTTGACTACAAGAAGAAGTATGAAGCAACCAAGAACCAGTGGATCTGGACAGCGGACAGGCCCGACTTTGTCAATGCTGCCAAGAACTCCTTGCAGCAGAGTGATGTGAGTTGAGACCTCTTGTTTTAATGTGTTTCATTTTAGCAACATGCAGCACTGTTGCTCTCTTTTTTTCACCGCCACATTTTACCAACAGGTTGAGTACAAGTACGACAAAGAGATCCTGAAGGGCTGCGTGATACCTGTGGTTGATGACAAGTTAACCTTACTGTGCATGAAGAATGCTGAAATGGCCAGTGAGGTAAGTTTCCCCATTCTTTATTAGAGACACTATATCTAGTTAAAACTACTAAAGGCCAGATAGTGATGCTTAAGAATGTGATGTTTAATGTTCTAAACGGCTTCTTTTTTCATTTGCCCATCCCAGGTGAAATATAAACAGAAGTATGAGAAGGAAAAGGGACACTACATGCCTGTCCTGGACACTCCTCAAATTCTCCATGCCAAGGCTGTGCGTGTTCTGGCCTCAGAGGTAAGAACTGTTCAGCAAAAAATTAACTGTACTGTATACATATATAGTATACCCTTAGGTAAAACTTATGAGTATGAATTTTTAACTGTTTTTATTCTTCATCAGAGCAAATACAAGGAGGCCAGTAAGAAGGAAATGCAGTCCGGCTCATTCACCACCCTGTCCGACACTCGTGATACTGCCCACAGCAGGACAGTCAACAAACTTGTCAGCGGGGTATAACTGTCTTACTATAACATGCGTTTTACAAAATGAGCTCAGCCAGCGTGTAACCCTGGACTGTTTGTTTGCAGCTGGGCTTGATGTGCTGTTCTCTCTTTTTAGAAAGTGTACAAAGAAAAGTTTGAGAAGGAAAAGGGCAAGTCCATATATAACCACATGATTGTGCCACCTGATGTTCAGCATGCCATGGACGTGGCCAAAAATCAGAGCAATGTGAGTCATTTCCACAACTGGGCTAAAACAGTTGGGGTAGTTGGACTTGGTGGTAATTTTTTCAGCTTTTCATAGTTGTCTGTGGATGTGGATGTCAGGTTTACTATATTGCATCTCCAACTGGACAGGTGGCCTACAAGAAAGATGCCAAAGCCAGCCTGCACTACACTACTGTAGTCGACCGTCCTGACATAAAGAAGGCTACCCAGGCTGCTAAACTCATCAGTCAGGTAACCATGAAGTACACTGATACTGACTCACCAGCTCAGTACACGTAAATGTGTTTAAAGGCTCAACTCAAGACAAAAGAAGAGAAAAAAGGAGCATCCCTATAGTACCCATCCCTGTACTGTAGTTTCTACATGTTCACCTGACTCTTGTTGGGTCTTGTGTCCATCAGATTGGCTACCGTGAGAAAGCACGTGAAGAGGCCAGCCGTGGAGGCTCTCTAGCCCACCGCCCAGATATCGCTTTGGCAACTGAGGTGTCCAAGCTGACAAGCCAGGTACACTAAATGAATTTACTCACCTGTCTCATCAAGCCCTGGACAGTCGGGTTCCTTTGCCACTGGGTCGCTACAATTGTCATCTCATAGAAAAGGCTTCCCTTGTTTATTAATGTATTCATTCATTTATTTAGGTGGCAGCCAGCTGGAAAGATCAGCTGCCTGGATTTTAACTGTCAGATCAGCTTCCACAAGCTAATATTAGCAGACTAGTAGTGCTGTGGTAGATGCTTAGCAGCAGTCGTGTTGGCCTAATGATACAACTACCAGCTCTTCCACTCCGCTTCCTCTGCCATCCTGCATTATAATCCATGTTACTCCATGAAAGTAGATATAGATGTTTAACTGCTCACACCAGTGTACATGTCCCACCACCATCCTTATACCTGTCCTCCTCTTCCTCCATCCTTCTGTGCTATAACTCTTCTTCTCAACCTTAATCTCTTTCCTCTTCTGTCTACTTCCATAACATCCTAGTCTGTGTGTTCTCATCCCTCCATCTCACTGCGCTTTGTAGGTGGAGGATAAGCCCTCCCTCCATGGAGCAGCTTCCTATGATACCCCCCTGATGCGCCACATTAAGAAAATGAGTGCGGTGACTAGTGATGTAAGGAGGTTTATGCCCTAAAACTGACGGACTGCTGCTGCCTGTCTGTCCTCTCTGTCTCTTTGTCCCCCTTCCTGCTGACCCACAGACTGGCTGAATAATACAGGGTTCACTGAGCCTTTAAGATAAACATCTGGAACTTTTGAGAAAATATTGATTCACAAATCAAATCTTACAAAGTTCCTATTTGATTTGCTCTTTCTTTTCTTTGCAGTGTCCACCCGCTGCTTTTTTTTATATTTCAATAACAAGATGTGCCTCATTGCTAAGCATAGAGAACAGCGTTGCTGCATTAGCTGCCTGGCGCTAATACTATGTGTTTATTTAAACTGTCTTTTCAGATTTTTCCCAATATTTCCCTTTAAGTCTCCATGTCTGTTTGTTTCTGAATGTGGACAAAAGGCTTTTCTAAAAATGAACAACTTGAATTGTTCTTAAAAACATGTGTATGCCCAGTAGTTCACCGTGCTGTGCTCCATTTTCATCGAAATCCTAAGGGGTGGTGTAGGCCCTCCTAAAATTTTACAGTAGTGAAAAGTTAGCCATAATTCCTGTTAGATATACACATGTTTTTATAGCACACCTTTTCAAACGTGTTCCTGTGTTCTGCCTTCACTCTAAAGTGGTTTGACCTGTGGAGCCAAACCACACCTGACCTGCGTCTACAACCACACCGCCTTACCTTTTCCATATATATTTTATTATATATGAAGTTCATGTTTGTGTTTATGTGAATCACAGGATACTTTATTTGCATATGTTTACAGTACAAAGCATCTTGTCTGATCAATTTGATCAACTTTAAAGTTAATAAATGCATCAGAATCAGTTTTACATTTGCAACCAATCTATTACACCATAGATCATGCTTTTCATTACTGATCTACATATTTATGAAAGAAAAAAACAAGTTAAATACTTAAAATGTGGCGCAGAGCCTGTGCAAAGCTTTTATAAAACTATCTGCAAGGAATCTGAGTCACTAATCAAATCCAAAAACAACTTCCTGTTGTCCTTCAGTTGTTTTTTACTATGATGGAGACGTCAGCTGATGTTGGTTTCCTCTCAGTCAATACATAAACTAACTTGTACACATATCCTACGCTAATAACAGGTGAAGTACAAGGAGAAGTTTGATAAGGAGATGAAAGGAAAGAAACCTCAATATGACCTGAAGGAAAGTAAGATTTACAAGACTCTCAAGGAAGCCAATGTGCTGGCCAGTGAGGTGGGTGCTCTCATATCTTATCTTCACTTCACACCATTTTTATCATAGGCCAAAAAAATCATTCATTTTTTTCCATAGTTATTATACTTTTGTATAGTTTGTCTAATTGGTTTATCTATGGGAGTAAAGCAATATCTGATTTTGGCATCCTGGTGTTGTTACTAGAACAGAGACAAACTAAATGTATCCTAGTAATTCTTTACATTTCTGTGAAATTCACCATTTCAAACAAATATCGCCCATTATATATTACCATAGTGTCTAATTAATGTGACTGCTATCAATATAACACACAGGTGAAGTACAAGGGTGACCTGAAGAAGATCCACAAACCTGTGACCGACATGGCCGAGTCCCTGTCCATGAAGCACATCACGAGCACCAGCAAGCTGTCCAGCGACGTAAGCTACCTGTGTGCCTATTAACCTTTAACCCTCTCACATTCCCGAACAGGAAGCTGCAGCGAGCGAGTTTGGTTTCGTTGCACAGTGTGCCGTTCATTAAAATGTGTCTGAACTCTATTTCCATCACCTCACAGTAACAATCGGCAAAATGTAGCAAACTGCTGACCATCTCATGGATTTATGCACTAAGCTCCATCATAAAAGACATCCATCATTCTCTGACCTCATCTGGTAGTGATCTTTACCCATCTCACTTTTGACCTTTGACCCTGAATACTATCACCCTCTATAACCTCTACTTCTTAACCTTTTCAGTGACTTTTTTTCCCCCGTAGTTCAAACAAAACTAGTCTTTTATTAATGTTCACTTAACACCGACTTCCTCTTCCTGCCTTTTGTAGATTTACGATTATTTTAACATAACTCTAAAAACCCTTATGTTTAAATGCTATTATGTTTCTTTCTATCATAAAATATGAGGTTTTCTGCTAAGTAATGACTCGCTGTACTGAGCTGCCTTACTTTACTGGGAATCCCCCATAGTACTGCTACAAGAAGAAATTTGAGGAGAGTAAGGGTCACTACCACATGATTCCTGACACACCAGAACAGCTCCATCACAAGGAGGCTTCTGAACTTCAAAGTAACGTAAGTGGTTCATACTCCCGTGGGGCAACGAGCACTCGACACAGTAAAAAAAACACTATTGTGGGTTTCAACTGTGTCAGACAGTTTTCCTTCCTACTGTCGCCAAAGTGCTTGCTCATAGGGGGTCTTATGATTGTTGGGTTTTTCTCTGTGTGTATATTTTTAGGGTCTACCTTACAATATAAAGCGCCTTGAGGCGACTGTTGCTGTGATTTGGCGCTTTATAAATAAAATTGAATTGAACTGAATTGATAATACTTTCTATATTTATTAAACTGTAACAATTTTAATGGGCCAAACAAAGAGGCAGATGTAGAATTGGATATTTATTTATTAACCATTCAGTTTCGGGAAGGCATTTAACAAAAAATACAATCAGTCATTTCTTTGCTGTACCGTAGCAGAGATTTTGCCCACACAACTGTCATTGTGTTAGTTAAAAAAATGCTGTTAAAATTGCTATTTAAAAAAAAGAAAATATAAAATAAAAACAAAAAATACTCATTTTGTAATTGTTTATGATATAGCACTTTATATTTGGTATTATAGTTTTCCTTCCAGGGAGTCATTCCTTTCTTATCAAGTCACTGTTAAATACCTTGATTGCATAATCAATCGCAGTGAAGAGCCGTGCAAGCTTTTCATTTCTGTTCTCATTTACATTAATTACAGTAATTTAACTTGTCTTGAATCTTACTAGATGGATACACCTTACAGCTTTTCTGTTTGATTTTCCTAGCGTACAGAAATGAATGGAAACCATGTGATATCCCCACAGTGTTTCTTTCCTTTGCAGACAGTTGAGTATATTTGTGTGGGTTGTTACAGGTGAAATACAAGGAGAAGTATGAGAAGGAGAAGGGCAAACCCATGCTGGACTTTGAGACACCCACATATGTGACTGCTAAGGAGGCTCAGCACATGCAGAGTCAGGTAAATAAGCCTTCTGTTAACCTCTGCCATTGAAGTACGTACAGATGCAGTACGTTTTCCCATTGCAGACCTCTCTTAAAATCTTTAGTGCCTCCTTAAGCGCTATATTAACCTGTATTGTGTTGCCTCTTGTTGCTAGTTGGATGCAAAGCCATTGTTTATGTTATGCTTACAGAATGATTGTAAAGTATGGAAAACATTTTACAATGCCTTTAGTAACTTTATTACACCAAAATAGTCGCAAAATGTTTTGAATTGCAGAAAATTCACATCAGTAGCTCTTTACAGTCTTCCTATTGTAATACTGTGGCAGTGTAAAATGTGCTGAAAGTAAACTCACCCAGAAGCTTCTGTATTGTTCACTTAATGCTATGACAGGTTATTTTCCTGCCAAGATGTCAAAGTAAAATATGTGTTTGGCCTTTTTCCTGGAGCCTGGATTATAGATTTTAACTACAATACGATATCCTAGTGTAGTTCCTTTTTCACAACAAACACCTCTTGCACCTCCACACATTAACTCAGACACATTTACATACATCAGATATACAGTTATGGGTGCTATTATGAGCAGAATGGTGCAAACAAGAATGAAGGTAGCTGCATTGTGAACCAGCACTGCTTGCATGTGGTTATCTGAGCTCTGTCTGTCCTTGTGTTATCTCTGTGACCAATAGAAAGACTATAAGAAGGACTTTGAGGAGTACATGAGGGGAAAGAACCTCTCAGGCTTGGAGGTCACCCCTGCCATGATTCATGTCAGACACGCCACCAAAATAGCCAGTGAGGTAACTAAAGGACAACTTACATCTGATGGTGTCTCCTATTTACCTCACCCAAGCTTCATAATCGTACTAAGACAACATCACAATCGGTCTCTTTTTCTTTCACCACTTTTTTTAGCCCTTCCCAGTTTGCCTTTTGCAGTATTATTAGTTTATTATTAATTTTTGCATGATTGTCTACAGAATAATAATGACCCACCCATCCTCCGGCCATCATGTGTCTTGCAGTAAAGTACTCAACTAATATTGAATAGATCTTCATTTTACAGTCCTTCACCAAGTAGTAGCTTACCACCAACTTTATGTGACAAGACTGCATGCATGTAATCATTTGTATGAAGCAACAGTGATTTGGGGGTGAAATGCTGATGTGAATTCCCATCTTGTTGATTTCCTTGTTGTTTTAATGATGATTTTGTTTCTGCTCTTTCTGATTAAATGTGTTTCAACTTGTTTTTTTATTAGGATCCTGCCAAAATCACCAACGTCTCCAGTTTTCTCTGTAACAATATCACTGATTATAATGATAATACATAAAAGCAGTGAATGTGTCTCTGCGTAACTTGGAAAGACTTGGTGACTTTGAGCTTTTTAAAGGCAAGCAGCAGAACTTGCCGACTGTATCGTTTGTCTGTCTGTGTGCTTTGGCCTGGCCTGCCTGTGTGCCCTTCTCTGCAGTCTCTCTGTTCTTCTTCCGTCCTGTAGAAAGAGTACAGGAAGGATCTAGAGGAGGGGGTGAAGGGTAAAGGTCTAACTGTACTGGAGGAAACTCCGGAGCTTTTGAGAGCAAGAAATGCCACTCAAATCCTGTGTGAGGTACGACTGACCGAGAGGTGATGCGAACAACATCACGCTCTCATCCGAATGACTTCCAACAATCTTGCTCTTCACGAATCCCATCCCCTCTTAACTAAGCTTCACCACTGCACTAAAAGTGGGACTGTTGGGTTCACTCTTCCTCTTGTCCCTGCTTTATGATGTCACTAATTTCCCATCATTGTATTTTGTGTTTCTTCACCATAACCTAACCTTCATCTGCACCCTATTTAATTTTGCCATGATTTTCACTTGTACTCATATTTATTTGTGTAATATGAATCCTACAAAAATCAACCTCAGTTGTACCCAAAGCACATCTTCTCTTCTCTTCTCTTGTTTTTCAGGTCAAACATGTAATGTTGAATTTTTATAGAATTTTAATGACTTTATCTTTTGTCATAAGTGATCCCGGTGCTAGCAGATCTCTTGATTTAATTGTTTTGTTGTTGTCGGTAGTAGAGCAGGGCGATATGGCCAAAAATATTTATCACGATATATATTTGAAAATTTGCAATAACGATATAACTGACGATATAATTGATGCGAGACAAAATACAACTCCACAACATTACTAGCGCAAAAAGACAACCTTTCATTTATTTTCACTTAAACAAGAAGCTGGTTTTTATGTGCATTAAAGCTATATAAAAATTTAACAGTGCAAATGCAAATTCCTTGCTAAAAGTTTAACCAAAAGGCATTTCCAGTAGAAATGGGCTGACATATCCTGA
The DNA here is from genome assembly GCF_036321145.2 of Pelmatolapia mariae. Taxonomy (NCBI): domain Eukaryota; kingdom Metazoa; phylum Chordata; class Actinopteri; order Cichliformes; family Cichlidae; genus Pelmatolapia; species Pelmatolapia mariae. Next base: position 26,714,889 of record NC_086241.1, read on the forward strand.
GCATAACCATGTATAATATCCACTGCAGTTAAAAAGAGGTGCTTTGCAACATTAAACTGCAGTGTGCAGTACGTATTTTTCGGACCATAAGGTGCACGGGATTATAAGGCACATTAAGCGAAACAAAGCAGTCAGATAAATCAAACTTTATTCAACTCATTCTTCTTGCTTCCTCCACTTCTGTACCATTGATTCATTAATGCTGGATTCTATCACAGCTGCTCTGTTCCCATGTTGTTGCAGTATATTAATGACTAACCTCGTATTGTGGATGGATTATCTCAGTTGTTCTCCTGACTGAAGTTTAGTCCGTTTACAGCATCCTGCCATGCGATTGCATTTGTCTCTAACTATCAGGAACCTTAACGTTAACTTTTATAAGTGGAAAAGTGTTAGGTTCATCCTCCAGCTTCACTGTTTATGTTATGCTAACATAGCTGTGTGGCTAGCGATCACGTAGCACATCATTATATACCAGGTAGCCCAACTTCAGTAACCCTACAAACGTCACTGCTGTGTAGCTTCCTGTCTTCATTTATGTTGGAAGTGATAGCAGAGCTGTACGTTTGAATTTTTTCAGAAATCTCTCAGTCAGAACATGCTATATCATGCTTAGGTAACTAGCGAGCTAACTTCCGCTAGCTTCCTGCTAACTTCTAACTCCGTTAAATGTAATCAATTATGTTTTCATGGATGCCTGGAAGTTAAACTTCATGGTTACACCTGGTAAAGCAGTAATGCTGATCGTTTTATTAAAGATGAAAGAATTTAGACTGTTTTTAACTCTCAGTGATGCTGCAGTGTTCGTTTGACTTTGGGACCTGAAGATACGGAGTTTAGGACCCAGATTACTCCCAGATTTAAGAGCATCTTAGTCCGACAAATACGGCAATAACGACGGCCCGCTTGCATGTTCTGCAAAAAAAAAAAAAAAACAGTGCTTTGTCGTGTATCTGACGGACAAACACCAAACCAGTTCCACATCACTGAAGTTGCACCATTTTTACAAACCAATTCTGGTTCATCTGTTTCACTCAACAATCGGCCATGTGCGTATGAAAACAAAGGCACTGCGCATGCGCGTTTTACTCATATTCTATCGCGATATTTCATTTTCCTATCGTTGCCTAACATTATACCGGTTTTACCGTGAACGGTATAATATGGCCCAGCCCTAGTCGGTAGTGTTGTTTTTGAAAAGATATACTCTGAGTGCATTTGAGGTTGATTTGTAGATTGCAAGATAGATGTATAATGACTTAATGAACAAACTGAAGAAGTAGAAATAGTCTGTTTTATGTCATGTCTCTAACTGCTGACTGCTGTTGTTTTATTTTCAGTTCTGTGTCGAGCTTCACACTCAGTCTTGTTACCACATCTGTTATGTAGATTCTGCTAACTTTCTCTATTCCCTGACCCCTCATGATTTCTGGTTTTGCAGCCCTCTTCAGTATGAATGAGTAGAAACCCTGTTTTGTGTTTTTTTTAGAGTAATATTATCATGTGTAAAAATTTGTAACTTTTGGTGTTTACAGAGAGAGTACAAAAAGTCTCTGGAGCAGGAGATCAAGGGCAAGGGAATGCTGGCTTTGGCTACAGACACCCCAGACTTTATGAGAGCCAAGAATGCCACGGAGATCCTCAGTCAGGTCTGAATCTTAAATGTTTTTTGCATCGCTTTCTTGGAGCAGTGATTTCCAGAGTGTGAGCTGCAGGCCCCTGATATGAAACGAAGGTATTATGAATTAATTATTTATGTAAAAGAAAAAAAGAACTATTTTTGCTCCAGAACACATGCTATATCTCATCATTAGGAGGGAACAATTAGATTTAAGATTAAGGTAATCAGATAAGTAACAACCAAATTAAAAGAAGACAAAGAAGGAACTATATTTACAACATATTCTGTGTCAATCAGAGTTGTGATTGCATGTTAAGGTGGACTGAAAAGGATGCAAGATTCCAAGAGTAACAAAAGTCGAACATTTCAACTAGACAGAGTAAGACTGGGCTGATGAGAGGGCTAATTCTTCACACTAGGCTGAGGCTGATTAGGGAAGTGGAGACATGTGGGGAATGAGACACAGGTGAAAAAAGTCAGCACAATGACAACATTGGAAGTAAACTTACATAATGCACAAAGGAAAACCAAGCTTTGAGGAAAATGGGAACTAACTAAAAGACAAATGCTAAATATAGAGACAGCACACAGACACAAGAAAACAGTGAAGGAAGTAAACACAAATAACAAAGTCAAAGTAAGAACTTGAGTAAATACAAAATGACAGCTCAGGTCAATTTATATTCACGAACATAAAAACAGGCATCAAAAACTCAGAACACAAGAACTAGGCTAGAATGGTACAATAAATAGAACTAAAGTTTGGTGAAACTATGAGCACACGTCCGGTGTTAGGAATATCTGTTAATATTTTCTGCTGCATTTATGATCAGTGCTGACTGGCTGTTTTTCTTTTCCAGTCTAAGTACAAGCAGACCGCTGAGATGGACAGAGCTAGCTACACAACTGTCATCGATACCCCTGACATCATCCATGCTCAGCAGATGAAGAACATCGTCAGCCAGGTAGATTACTGAACTGATCCAGCCACCACTCTCATCAGGATAAATCATTAGCATATATAAAAAAATTCACAAATTGTATTCTCATCCAAACAGAAAAAATACAAAGAGGAGGCTGAGAAGACCATGTCTCACTATGTACCAGTCCTGGATACTCCAGAGATGCAGCGAGTCCGCGAGAACCAAAAGAACTTCAGCACTGTAAGTAACACACGAGGAGTTACGCTGCGTCCTGACAGGTCAGCATGTCCTGACTGAGGTTCTTTCAGCATCTTGTGTCTCTATGTGCGTCTTTATAGATGCTGTAAAATTATATTTTCAGTATTTTATATGTTTGCAGGGGCGCCACCAAGGGGGGGCCACAGGGGGGCCACTAGCCACATTCCAAAATTTGCTGCCCCCCCACCGAATGCCCCCCTGGCAAGATTGTCCAATGTTGGTAATAATTCTAATAAACATGGGCACAAAAGAGAGGAAGACACCATATATTTAGTCATTTAATCCTGTTTAAAACAGATTATTATGGATTTCATAATATTATTTGGTTTTCATAGAGACCAAAGCTAGGCATAATTATTCTTTTCTCCCTATGTTTTTTGCCATATTTTTCAAGTAACCTATATTTCACAACTGCATAATAAAACTGGAAATTCTGTTTTTGCTGTGCTACCCCATTATTTTAGTTGTGGCCCCTACATGGCCACCCCTGTGAAAAAATTCTGGAGGCGCCTCTGTTTGTATGTACTGTTTTAATGTTCTACTCCAGTTAAGTTTTGTGCACTGTATGCCTTAATCAGGGATATACGTGAAGATTTGACCTCTTTTTCATTGTGAAACATCTTAACTGCACTTTTGTTTTTCTCCTTGTAGCTTCAATACCAGACTGACCTTAAAAACATAAAGGGCAAAGTGTCTACTGTAAAGGACACTCCTGAAATGCTCCGTGTTAAAGAGAATACAAAGAATTTCAGCTTGGTACCTACTCCGTAATATTTTTTCTTAACTTTTTCTAATATCACATTTTTTACATAATTCTTTGAATTAATTTTTTTGGGTTTGGCGTTCCACATTTTTTAACAAACCTTGATATGCAGCCCTTCTTTATTTAGAGCAAATTATTATTATTTTTTTTTTAACTTTGCAAAACAAGCAGTTTTTAATTTGTGCATCTAACTCTTAATCCTTGGTTCTATACTTTAACCTTTACTTAAAACTCTTAGTGCAGAGGTTGTGGTGTGAAACGCTTTGCTCAAAGTGTTGTAATCAGGCAAAATGCGTGTGCTTTATTTTTAAATGTTTGTATAGATGTTTGTCTCATTCTGTGTGCTTTTGTTGACGTGTGCTCCCAATGGTGCAAGATAAGTAAATTAGCGCTCAGTGAGGCTAACCACTCGTTTATGCTTTCATTCCTCGTCCGTGTAAGATTAAGTACAAAGAGGATTTGGGAGGAGGAACAGCTTTGCCCGAGACCCCTGAGATGGAGAGGGTTAAACGCAACCAGCGCAACGTTAGCACGGTACTCAACAGAGTGACCCTGCCCTACCTCATTACTCCTCAGCCACTCCTCCCTCCATATTTCCTCCTCCTCTAGCATCAAAGAATAAAACCAGACCTGCCATCACATCTAATCTATTCAAATAATAATTATATATCCAACTGTTTTTGTGTTTACAGAAACCTGTTTTTCATTCCTTTTTTTTTTTTTTTTTAATTTATTAAAGGATCTTTTTGGAGCCCAGAAAAATCCCTAGATGCTAAGAACTAGATGACCAAAAGTATGTGGAGACTTTCTTGTGCCTTTGTTTGGGGCTGTTAGTTCACATTTGTTCATTTTAGAGGACTTAACAGACTTGGGTACATTAAAAAAAACCTTTTATATTTGGATCCTGACAGAATCCAGACCTCATCATGCAGACTCAGCGTTTGAACTTATTAAGAATCTTGTGGCTGATGTGGAGCAAATCCCTGCAAACACATGAATGTCCATGCTTTTAAAATGCAGTCTCAACAAAACACGGTTGTATTATTTGTGTATCCACATACTTTTGGTGATATAGTGTAAACAGATGGTGTTTCCACTGTGAAATAATTTGAATCTTATCGTCCACAGGGGACTGTGAGGGCTCTCATAAAAACTCATAATTAATTTCATCTGAACCTTGAAGTGATAAACTAAACTAAACATCACCCACATGCACCTACATCTGAAAACCGATATGATCAGTAACCTTTTCATTTCAGTTGTTCTGAAGTCAACACCTGAAATGTGTGCGTTATTTTTAAATGTTTGTATAGATGTTTGTCTCATTCTGTGTGCTTTTGTTGACGTGTGCTCCCAAAGGTGCAAGATAAGTAAATTAGCACTCAGTGAGGCTAACCACTCATTTATGCTTTGATTCCTCGTCCGTATAAGATTAAGTACAAAGAGGATTTGGGAGGAGGAACAGCTTTGCCCGAGACCCCTGAGATGGAGAGGGTTAAACGCAACCAGCGCAACGTTAGCACGGTACTCAACAGAGTGACCCTGCCCTACCTCATTACTCCTCAGCCACTCCTCCCTTCATATTTCCTCCTCCTCTAGCATCAAAGAATAAAATCAGACCTGCCATCACATCTAATCTCTTCAAATAATAATTATATATCCAACTATTTTTGTTTTTACAGAAACCTGTTTTTCATTCTAATTATTTAATTGTTTAGATTTATTAAAGGATCTTTTTGGAGCCCAGAAAAATCCCTAGATGCTAAGAACTAGATGACCAAAAGTATGTGGAGACTTTCTTGTGCCTTTGTTTGGAAATGTTAGTTCACATTTGTTCATTTTAGAGGACTTAACAGACTTGGGTACATGAAAAAATAACCTTTTATATTTGGATCCTGACAGAATCCAGACCTCATCATGCAGACTCAGCGTTTGAACTTATTAAGAATCTTGTGGCTGATGTGGAGCAAATCCCTGCAAGCACAACAGTAAATGCAACACATGAATGTCCATGCTTTTAAAATGCAGTCTCAACAAAACACGGTTGTATTATTTGTGTATCCACATACTTTTGGTGATATAGTGTAAACAGATGGTGTTTCCACTGTGAAATAATTCGAATATTATCATCCACAGGGGACTGTGAGGGCTCTCATAATAACTCATAATTAATTTCATCTGAACCTTGAAGTAATAAACTAAACTAAACATCACCCACATGCACCTACGTCTGAAAACCGATATGATCAGTAACCTTTTCATTTCAGTTGTTCTGAGGTCAGCACCTGAAATGTGTGCGTTCTTTTTTAAATGTTTGTATAGATGTTTGTCTCATTCTGTGTGCTTTTGTTGACCTGTGCTCCCAAAGGTAAATAAGAATAAGTAAATTAGTGCTCAGTGAGGCTAACCACTCATTTATGCTTTCATTCCTCGTCCGTGTAAGATTAAGTACAAAGAGGATTTGGGAGGAGGAACAGCTTTGCCCGAGACCCCTGAGATGGAGAGGGTTAAACGCAACCAGCGCAACGTTAGCACGGTACTCAACAGAGTGACCCTGCCCTACCTCATTACTCCTCAGCCACTCCTCCCTTCATATTTCCTCCTCCTCTAGCATCAAAGAATAAAATCAGACCTGCCATCACATCTAATCTCTTCAAATAATAATTATATATCCAACTATTTTTGTTTTTACAGAAACCTGTTTTTCATTCTAATTATTTAATTGTTTAGATTTATTAAAGGATCTTTTTGGAGCCCAGAAAAATCCCTAGATGCTAAGAACTAGATGACCAAAAGTATGTGGAGACTTTCTTGTGCCTTTGTTTGGAAATGTTAGTTCACATTTGTTCATTTTAGAGGACTTAACAGACTTGGGTACATGAAAAAATAACCTTTTATATTTGGATCCTGACAGAATCCAGACCTCATCATGCAGACTCAGCGTTTGAACTTATTAAGAATCTTGTGGCTGATGTGGAGCAAATCCCTGCAAGCACAACAGTAAATGCAACACATGAATGTCCATGCTTTTAAAATGCAGTCTCAACAAAACACGGTTGTATTATTTGTGTATCCACATACTTTTGGTGATATAGTGTAAACAGATGGTGTTTCCACTGTGAAATAATTCGAATATTATCATCCACAGGGGACTGTGAGGGCTCTCATAATAACTCATAATTAATTTCATCTGAACCTTGAAGTAATAAACTAAACTAAACATCACCCACATGCACCTACGTCTGAAAACCGATATGATCAGTAACCTTTTCATTTCAGTTGTTCTGAGGTCAGCACCTGAAATGTGTGCGTTCTTTTTTAAATGTTTGTATAGATGTTTGTCTCATTCTGTGTGCTTTTGTTGACGTGTGCTCCCAAAGGTAAATAAGAATAAGTAAATTAGCGCTCAGTGAGGCTAACCACTCATTTATGCTTTCATTCCTCGTCCGTGTAAGATTAAGTACAAAGAGGATTTGGGAGGAGGAACAGCTTTGCCTGAGACCCCTGAGATGGAGAGGGTTAAACGCAACCAGCACAACGTTAGCACGGTACTCAACAGAGTGACCCTGCCCTACCTCATTACTCCTCAGCCACTCCTCCCTCCTCTAGTATCAAAAAGTAAAACCAGACCTTCCTTCACATCTAATCTCTTCAAATAATGAGTTTACATTCAACTTTCTTTTTACAGATATCTGTCCTCATGCTAATATTTCATTTTTTATAACTCATTAGAGGACTTTTTCTTGCTTCCACTGTAAAATAATTCACAGTTTATCATCCACAGGGGACTTTAAGAGCTTGTATAGTAATTCATTGTTAATTTCATCTGAACCCTGAATAAACTAAATAAACTATAAACTAAACTAAACATCACTCACGCTGAAAACGACCTGCATATTTTTACATTAGTCCCTTTAAATATACATAAATATGTCTGGAAGTCAGTATGATCAGTAACCTCTAATTTCAGGTGTTCATGTTGTTTTTATGAATAACTGCACCGTGTATGTGTCTACAGTACATACTGTGCTTTTGTTTGTCACCGTCTGATTTTGCACCTGTGTAACTTATGCAATGGGCAGATACAGTACAAGGACTCTGTGGGTCAAGGCACAGCCATACAGGATCTGCCTGAGGTGAAGCGGGTCCGAGAAACCCAGAAGAATATCAGCCTGGTAGAGGAAAAAGACTGCAGTGACCCTAATATGACTTCCTTATAATAACTCCCCCCAAACGCCCTCTGATCTCACCTTACTTATCTAGAAAACTTTACCTTTCCTGTATTTAGCGCTCCTACATCCTAACCATGTTCCATATGTCATTTCCTTTTACGAGACAAAAATACCCTCCCTTTCCTTATTACTCCGCTTTGGAATTTTTTAATTTTTTGAAATTCCTTCCTTCCCTCCTAAATTTAAAACTAATCATCTTTTGAGTGTGTTACAACAATAATTGACTTTTTTGTGCTGTTTTATTCAAAGCATCAATACAAAGAAGGCGTGGGACGAGGCACATCAATATCAGAGACACCAGAAATGGAGAGAGTTAAACGCAATCAGCAAAATATTAGCACGGTACTCCACTGCAGTGAACCCCTAGTCTCCGATTTGCATCCGTTCATCCCTTCACCTCAAACAGTGCCATAACAATTCTCCTTAGCCTCCAGTAGATCTTCCCAGTAGTTGTTGTGTGTGTCTAACATAAACCTGCTTCTTTATTTTTTAGGGAACGATGTGTGTTTAATTTCATGTTCTGTCTCTGCTGTGATTTTTAGTGCCGCTTGTGGCTTTTTGTCTGCGTGTTTTTCTGTTATTGATCTGTTACTTACTTTTTTTTGTACTTTCTCTGCATGAATCCCCAAATTTTTGTTGGTTAGATAAAATACAAGGACTCTCTGGGTCGAGGAACAGCTATACCGGATCTCCCTGAAGTGAAGCGAGTCAAAGAAACCCAGAAGCACATCAGCTCGGTAGTGGAACCGAACCACGTTTGCTCCTAACTGTGAACAGTAGAGTCCTATAATAATGCCTATCATACACTTCCCCCTTCCTCATCATCTCTTGCTCATCTCATCAAGCTCCATCCAGGGCCCAGACTGCCCATCCATCTAATTTACACCCTTGCCTTTTTCTCTTTATTACTTTAATCCTCAATCATCAGTCCCCTAAACTGAATTAAATCTTCCTTTTTGGCCTGTGAGTCTACTATCTTCTAACCTGCAGCTCATCTTTCTTCACATTAAGCTGCTGTGTGCTGCTCTTAATTTCCACTTCACAGCTAAATCTCCTGCTGAAGCATTAGGGATGTTTGTCTCCACGTACAACCGAGATCCTGGCTGCTCAGCAGGAGCTACCAGGATGGATCACTCTATAGGACCAATTTCTCAGACGCTGCTTGAATATACTGATATATACCAAAATAATATACCAAAAAAATGCCACCAACTAAAGAAATGACCTCTCTGAGTTTAATCAATCTCGGATATTTCCAGAAAACTCCTCCTTGTCTATGAAAGCAGTCCTATAGGTGTGCGTGGTCTGTATGTGTTTGAGTTTCTGATTGGCCCCTCGGGGTGCTGTGCTTCTTCCCTGTAGGTGTTGTATAAAGACAGTTCAGCCAAGGGAACTCCTGTGGTGTTTACTCCAGAGATGGAGCGGGTGAAAAGGAACCAAGAAAACATTAGCTCGGTACCTTTCAGAACCTGTAGAACATGTTCTGCTGAAGAAATGTTCTACTCCTACCTCTTTTTAACCCTTCTCTAACTCTGATGTGTCCCCCTGGCTCTTGTTAATCGTATTAATTCACCTGACTGCACTCTCTCTCTTTTTTTAAATATGTTTAATACCTCCAGCTGTGGTGTGCCTGTGCACATCATAAATGCTAACCTCTCCTGTTGTTTTCCCACTTGATCTTATTCCTTTCGGTCTCCCACTGAAGATTGGAAAATAACTTTACTTCCTTTTAATAATTCGCCCACTTAATAAAAGTCTCCCTGCTAATTCATTCCAGTAGTGCCATAGCTCATCCCTGCCAGCAGCTGCCTGTGTCCTCTTGGCATTAAGTCTCTCTGACCACACCTCTTGTGCTGTGGATGCTAACGGCTATTGAATGATGGTTTGGGAGTGTGAAATATTTTAGATCCTTAGTACTTTTGTTCTGTCATTTCTAGGTTCTGTACTCTGACAGCTTCCGCAAGCAGGTCCAGGGCAAAGCCGCCTTCGTTCTGGACACACCTGAGATGAGGCGCGTCAGGGAGACTCAGCGTATCATTTCTGGGGTAAGTTTTTGTGGTTGTTTGATTAATTTCTGTTCTAAGTGGAAAAGTGCTTTTGTTGTTACTTGACTACTTGAAGAGTAAGGCTTCAGTACTCTTTGACACATCATCTCAAAATGATTTAAAACAAGAATCTGGTCACCAGTCTTAAACAATGTTTCTACACAAAGACAAACTAAAATTAGAATTGATTCAATAATGAAGAAATAATGGATTTGGTATAGAGAAAAAAGACAGACAACACATTTTAGTATTTTAACTAGTTAAAGTGGAGGCTGGCATTGATGCCAGTTTGGTTGGCTCGTGCAAAATGGGTCCATCCACCCTGCAGCTTCACTTACCGTGTTTCGTATTTGTGCACTTCAGGTGAGATACCACGAGGACTTTGAGAAGAGCAAGGGCAGCTTCACTCCCACCACCACTGATCTTGTGACAGAGCGCGTGAAGAGGAACACGCAGGACTTCAGCGACATCAGCTACCGTGGCATCCAGAGGCGCGTGGTGGAGATGGAGAGGAGACGTGCCATAGAGCACGACCAGGAGACCATCACTGGTAACGACAACAGCAAGCACTTCTCTGAGCTTTAGGAGTTGTTAGCGTGTTAGCAAAAAATAAATAAAACTGAAAGACAAAATACTTAAAAATAACATTCTGGAGAAAAAAAAGAAAAGGTCAGACTATCTTTGAATTTAAAGCCTTTAAAGGCTAAGTTTGGAAAGACATATTACATATTGCATGTACTATTATTTTATATCATTATACACAATGGTATGTATAATTAGCTTTATTCAGCAGACATACCTGAAGCTAAACTGTAATACAGACTGTTATCGACTGATCTATTCATCTCCTCAGATCTGCGTGTGTGGCGCACAAACCCCGGCTCTGTGTTTGACTACGACCCCGCTGAGGACAACATCCAGTCCAGGAGTCTGCACATGATGTCAGGTGAATGAGATTCTAGAGGATCGATTCAGAGAGCCAAAGCTTTAGTTATGCTCCCGACGGATTTATTCAAAGTTATCATTAAATGTCATGGAAGCTAAGTGACTGGCAAAGGATTATGTATTGCTTCTCGTGTGTGGAGCAGGTGTGTCACTGATAGTTAAATAAATAATACGCATTAGAAATAATGTCTTAAAGAAGCCTCTCACCTAATGCTGTTCTGACAGTACAAGCTCAGCGTCGCAGCAAAGAGCACTCCCGCTCCACCAGCGCTTTGAGCGGCGTGGCTGATGAGAAGTCTGAGGTGTCCCAGGATGCTGACCACCACCTGTCCCTCTACAGCAATGGCTTCATGACCTCCTCTATTGGTAACCCTCATCAGACTAAACAGCAACAAATACACTTGAGAGTGAAGATTAATTTTCCCTCTACTTAATCTGTTTGTTATTTTAACATCTTCAGGCTACCAGCATGCTACTGTGAAGACCGTGGAGCTGCAGCAGAGGTCATCTTCAGTGGCCACCCAGCAGACCACAGTCTCTTCCATTCCCTCACACCCCTCTACTACCGGGGTTAGTAACATATATTTATATTGTACATACACTCCATTCGCTTTACGTGGTTTAACTTTTTTCCTGTGGGGAGTGATGCTACAGGTTAACAGAAAAATGCCACATTAACTCTGATGATGCTTGGCGTAGTCAGGTAAAGCAGGTTTGAAACGTTCAGTGAGATTATGATTATTTTAGTACATCAGTTACATTATTTTCTGGTCGCAGCAGATGGCCGCCCCTCCCTGAGCCTGGTTCTGCCGGAGGTTTCTTCCTGTTAAAAGGGAGTTTTTCCTTCCCACTGTCGCCAAGTGCTTGCTCATAGGGGGTCATATGATTGTTGGGTTTTTCTCTGTATTTATTATTGTGCGATCTACTGTACAATATAAAGCGCCTTGAGGCAACTTTTGTTGTGATTTGGCGCTATATAAATAAAATTGAATTGAATTGAATTGAATTGAATTATTTTATTGCCTGAAGAAAAGAAGCTGAATTTAAAATTTCTGCTTGTTTGTTAAGTGTGTCCGTCTCACACTGATTTGACTTCTTTCCTTCAGAAAACCGTGCGTGCCATGTATGACTACACCGCAGCCGACAGTGACGAGGTGTCCTTCAAGGACGGCGACGTCATCGTCAACGTGCAGTCCATCGACGAAGGCTGGATGTACGGTACTGTTCAGCGTACCGGCAAGACCGGCATGCTGCCAGCCAACTACGTTGAAGCAATCTAAAGACAGAGCCCGCCCACGGTCCCTCCGTAGTGGGCGAGATGCATCCACAGGGCAAACTCATCAGTCTTCTTGTGATCACAACTGTGGCTTAGTGCAATGTGTAGCTTGTAGTGTCTGTACTTGTGTTTTACTTGTATTGTGATTCTCGTGGAGTCTGTCATCATTAATATGCTGCTGCCCCCGCTCCCTGTGGATGTGATATTAGCTTCATGCCATGACCCATATAAATAGATCTGATTATACATAATGTGCCTACTACGAATGACAACGTGTGTTAGATTGTTTTAACTATTCTGTTCCTGTCCTGGAAAAGCGAGGCTAACACACAAACTGGCCCTTTGATTTTGTACATTTCAAACATTTCATTTACGTTATTTATCATATTTTTGTCCAACGTATTTTCTCTGAAACACAATGGGCTCGAAAAGTTTCATGTAACCCTTTTAATGGAGAGTCCATGTAGAGAAAATATGAACGTTAGAAAGGAGTAAGTCACCATCTACCTCCTCCATGATGAAATCATGAGAAGCTCTATGCGCCAAGCCTCAGTTTTCCCTCCTTTATAACGAAGGCTGGCCACTAGTAAAATGTGTGTTTTGTTTCTCCCGATTATTTAGGTCCTGGCTAAAGCACGTCCTCTACCTTCAATCAGTAGCTAATAAAGCACACCAAGTTCCTGCACCACTCTGCCTCCTCCTCTTTATTTACTACAGTTTTGACTTTGGGCATCTTCTTCTATACATTTCACTCATTTTTTTCTTTCAGATTCTTTCATTAGATCACTGCTAAAAACTCTTTTCACTGCACCAGTCGAACAGTAGAAGTTCCCCGAGCCAAATACAAAACAGTCTAGACACGAGCCCTTCTCAATTATCGGTTCTTACGTCCTTCATTCTTTTCCTCACTTCCTCCCCTTGTATTAATCCCTCCCTCTGAGGAGGTGACAGACTGAAAAGACGGGGGAGGAAATGGGGAAATGACTAAATGAGACGTGTTTGCTTTGGAGCAGGAATTTTAGATTAAATATTTGTGTGGTTACAGCTTCATCATGTCCATTGTTTCCTTATTGCCTATTACAGCTGTGCTTTATTATCTCAGATGAGGATGTGTTAATAACATAGCTAATTTCATTTCACAGTTTGTTTGTGTTTTTTAAATCCTACATACTTCACCTTGGAGCTGAAAGCTTGATCATCAGTCTGTTGATCATATTATAAAAAACTCAAGATGTATGAATACAAAGCAATAGTTTCTTGGTTTGTATGTTCCAGCTGTGTCACGCGTCTTTCATACATCGAGGGTAAAAACAACTCGAGTCCGGGTCACAGGCAGGAGGACTGAGGAGCTGAGAAAAATGAGTAAAGATCAATGAAAACTTGGATTTATTTTTATGGGCTGATAAACATTTTTGTAGTTACAAAAAATTCCAGCACTATTGGGTGAAAGGCAAAGCACGGCAGTGAACCAATAATCTCCCAACACTGAAAACATTTAAAAAAATAAATAAAAGTCTGAGGCTGAACAATGATGTGAATCCTGCTGCTGCCAGTCTAATTTTGCTTAATAAGAAGCGAAAACAGAAGTGATTTTCCCCCAACATTTTTATTTAAAATGTGTCATCTTTTTTCCTGCTTTCATTAAACGCTGATTTATTTTTCCAGTAATCTGAAAAAGCTTTCAAAAATATCTTTAATCAGAGAGCGTGTGTTTGAAAACATTTTAATATTAAAGAAATAGAAATAATAAAATTTGTCATTTAAAAAGAAAAAACCACTATCTGTATGCTAGATTTGTCCTTAATGCTGAATCATTGATCGCAAGGTTTACAGGTAAAACTTAAATAAGGCAGATTTCTGATGAGAAAGTGAGTGAGACGAAGTGTAGAGCGTTATCTTCACAGCCAGTAAACACTTTAAAACACAACAAAGTGGTGACAAATTATTGGACTGAAACACAGCTGAGCTGCAGGCATCCTTTTGGTGACACAAGAAGGTAATAAGTAAAGTTTCCCATGGCCCAAAATGGACTAAATGAAAAATCTTATGCCCAGATCCAGTGAGTCAACCACTGGAATTGGCCGGAACATTTTTCTTCTCAAAAATGTTCACAGAAAACATCTTTCTGTCCTCAGTCAGAGGTCAGAGCAGTTTGAGGGCTTAGAAAGAAACCCAGCAGTCGTGTAATCAGCACGATAAATATCCCAGGTTACATTAAGGCTCTTCAGCATCACATGACACTGCTGCAGCTCGCAGCCTGCTGTTCACGTTCGAGTCAGCTGCTCGCTCGCTGCAGAGTGAGCAAACCCGCCCGCTGCTGATACTGACTCTCCTTGGCTTGTGTGATCTTGGCCGACAAATCCAGAGGTTTCTCGAAGAAGTTCACCAGCGCCTGCTCCGTGAGCAGCGAGGCCAGGATCTGAGCGTAGCTCACCGTCCACTCGTTGTCCGCTGTCGCCGAACTCCTGCTGCCTCTGCGGGCGTCGACCCCGCCCGCCGCTGTCGAGCCCTCCTGGCTGTTGGCCTCTGATCCGGCGATTTTACCGCGATGGCCGACCTCGCCGATCTGCAGCACGAGACTGGTGACTGTGGCGATAGCCTGGAAGAGCTCATTCTCCTCCGGGTCGCCGTGGAACATGCTGTAGAGCGTTTTACAAAACTGGATGAACTCCGACTGCACAAGAAGGAACAAAGAGAGTTAATTAACAAACTTCTGCATGTTTGTCTGATTATTTAAAGCAGAATACATATTTTTGGTCTTGACTTTTTGTCAGAAATCTGACTTTTTTCATACAGCTAAGAAAAAAAAATCTAAACTAATCTTACTCCTATACCTGGTTCATGAGAGGCAGAGGCTTCTCCACATCTTTCTCCTTCTCTTTGGCCAGATCCTGGAGCATCTGCTTCAGCTGATCCTGGTAATCTTTCACTTCACCGTCATCACCTAAAACAACAAGAGAGAGATTTCCTTCAGCCTCACAAGTAAATCCCCCTGATAAGTGGAATAACATGACGAGTGAGCGTGTTTGCACTGACGAGGGGGCAGATTAACATAGAGAGGTCTGTTTGTGGACAGCAGGGGGCTCTTCATAACCGAGGGGTCATCTTCAGTTTCTGTCAGAGCTGCAGATGCGAACAAACGCAAAAGGAATCAATAAATCGCCAACATGAGAGTAGAGCTCAATAACTCGTCATTCACATAATGAATAACCTGGAGGGATGTGAAGGCAGTAAAGCAGCCTTATTTTCTCATTCAGCTCCCCAAAGTACAGCGTGTCTGGAAAAAAAACATGAGGAGACAGAGCAAAGTGAAACTTCTTTTTATTTCAGCTTTATGCATTTTCCATTTCCCCGCCTGTCCTCCCTCTACCTACCCAGCCAGCTGGCAAAGTCTCTAAAGGTGACCAGGTTGTCGCAGTCCTGGTCCAGGAGGGTGAAGGTGCGGTTGGCCAGCGTGTCGGTGTGCTGGTTGGAGACGTCGGGCCATGGCACCAGCAGCCCATACAGGCTTTTAAACTGAGGTCGGTCCAGCCGATACTGCCGTTCTATAAAGGAGCGATTCGAGTCACAGTAGTGCCACGCTGCTGCCTCTGCCGCTGCCGCCGCGCTGCTGTCACCCCAGTACAGAGTGATGAAGTGCTCCGTCTGCAGGGAGGAGGAGGACAGAGAAAAACAAAATGATTTAAGGTCTCTTTCACATATCAATTAGTCTGTCAGCAAGGAAGGAAAATAACCTTGAAGAGATCGTAGATGTCGGCCAAGTTCTCTGCAGGGATGGAAACATCTGGCGACACCAGTCTCAACTGTAAAGGTGCATAAAAAAAGGGGAGCATTAGAAACAGCTGAGAGCTGGGTATGTGTTACTGATGTGTCCTTCAAGCTTCTTTTGAGCAGCTTTAAAGATGTTTGAGATTCTGTGTCAGTCTTCTCACCGCATTTTCTTTGGTGGTGTCTTCGTGTGCCTGAAGCACCTGGATTCTGTGCCGACAGCGGAGCTGCTCAATCTGCCGCACTGTCAGGTCTCCGAATTTCTGAGGTCAGAGAGCACAGCATGAAAGATATCTCATGAACTGTGATGACTAAATGAGGATTATGAAGAAGGTCAGTAGAGCGAAATGTAGTTGAATAAGCCAGAGGTGAAAAGCTCACTTATCTAACAAAAGGAAGCGAAAGAAAACAAGTAAAGGAGTTGGTGCACAATATGCACAAACTAATTATTTAAGGCAAATATCAGGCAAAAAATGTGCATCTCTTACGATATAGGAGTCATTGATGAGGTCAGTGATGTTTGTGTGCCTCTTAGCGACACTGCAGCTAGTTTCCTCTGCAGCAGGCGAGGAGGATGGAAAACCGGGGCACTCTTCATTTCCAACCTGGTCCAGAAAACTGGGAATCACAGGAAAACCAACGAGGTGTTAAATTCCACCCGTGCACATACAATTATAAACCATACAATGCAGACAAAAGCACAAAGTAATGTAAGAAAGCATTCATGTCAATCAGTGGCACAATGCTTTGAGTTTTGCTTTACCAACAAGCTGCAAACCTACCCTGTGAGAATCATAAGCGCCTGCCCGTCATCTGTGCTGGATGAAAGCTCCGCAGCATTGGCCTCCAGCACAGCCAGACCAAGCTGGAAGATGGCTTTGATTCCGTGGAAGAAGAAGCAGTCGACCACGCAGACGGCGCTTTGGAACGGCAGGACGCTCAGGAACAGGGTGAGGAACCAAGACAGGGACACAGAGGAGAGGGTGGAAAGGTCTGGAATCTGTTCAGCCAGCTCTGGCAGACGCTCCCTGATGAGCTCCTCGAACACCGACTGGTCCACCTGAGCGCCTGCAGGAGAGGGCGGTGGAGTCAGACAGTGTTGGGGCAAAGAAGGCCTTGAATGTAGGCCTGTCCAAATTTTTCTCCAAGTTAAATATATTCAAGACGTGCTATGATTCTCATAAGTCTGACCTGTGTGATGCCCATTTTTCCTTAATATATGGCTCTTTTTCATCATTCTGACCACTAGATGGCAGCATAAACATGCTATTCAGTCTGTGCTGTTCTGCAGTTCCACAAAAGATTTTTATAGTAAGGCATTACTTCTCTTTGCTAAATAGCTGCTGTGTATGTTAGGTAATGGTAATGTTAATGTGGTTTCAGTGTTTTAACTAGAGGCAGGTTGTTGCCAGAATAAATATATCAATGTTTTTTTGTGGGGATTTTTTGCCTCTTTTGAAATGTGGAAACTGTTTACTTGAATTTTTTTTTAAAAAAGTAATGTTGTGAATCTATGCTTCTACAGAGTCTCAGACCACAATCACTGTTCTTTCAAAAATAAGTGACACCCACAAACATGTGGACATTAAAAGGAAAAGGAAATTGCTACAAATGCAACACGCAGGGCAAAAATAAACACCTTTACAAACACAGGAAATAATGTCTATTCTGAAAGCCCGTCTCAGAAACGGTACATACACCACAGTAACAGCAACAACAGCAGCAACACAGTAACCACTTATGTGCTTATTTTAAAGCGTGGCTGCAAGCAAATAAAGCTTAAAATGTATTGCTGCTCTCTGGGCTCTTTACCTATGACCCTGCGATTGAAGTAGTCGGGCAGCATTCTTTCACACACGGCCACCAGCAGCCAGAAGGCATCTTCCTCTTTAGCATACAGCAGCAGCACCGATGCCAGGATGTTCATAGACTAGTGAGAGAGAAAGCAAAATTCACACATGCATCTTAAAGTCAGGATGAACACTTGAATCACATGACTGTAAGTGGTTCTAGTATTACACTATAAGTGCCACCATTACAAAAATGATTAATACTGCTGCTTAAACGCCTTTACCTGACAGTATCCGATCTTTGGGTTGCGGTGAGCATACGCAGTGAGGACGCGCCTGAGTGCAGCAATTCCCGTTGGGTTTTGGAAAGCGGGATGGTCCGGCAGTGAGCGGTGCAGGTCCCGTTCGATCTCCTCTGTGGCCAGGTTGTTATGGCCCATTGATTTCTGCACCAAGCTGGCGTAGTAGCCCTCATGGGACCCTAGGTCAGAGGATGCATCTGCACAAACCACACAGGAATTGAGAAATTGTAAACGGAGAATGACCTGCTACCCCGTTTTGTTCCCCAACGATATATATATATATGCTATAAGAAAAATCCCAGGTTAAAATTATTCTGCACACCTGTGCCTTTTACCTTCGACCAGTTTCATTTTTAGTTATTCTTTGCGGCACACAGGGACTATGTTTGGATAAAAAGAAGTGAGACTGAGCAGAGGAACGGACCACACACCAAAATAAAATCTGACTGACTGAAAGAGTGCCATTGCCTGAGGAACAACAGATGCAGAGAAGAGGATGTGAAGCCCAAGTTGGGTTTAAACACAGACACACACACCTGTAATTCCATACTTGTGGGGACCCTTACAGTAATTCATTGCCTGCTGGGGCCAGGACCACAGTGAGACTTAGATTTATTCTCAAAGTTTGTCTTCTTGTTTTGTGTGTGCTGGCCTACCACATCTAGGTTTTTACTCAGCAGATACATCAGTGTATCACTCATAATCAAACACACACACACACACACACACACACACACACACACACACACACACACACACACACACACACACACACACACACACACACACACACAAACACACAAACACAGGACTTTACTCTTCCGGTCAAAAGTTTTAGACCACCCC
Organism: Pelmatolapia mariae; assembly: GCF_036321145.2. Taxonomy (NCBI): domain Eukaryota; kingdom Metazoa; phylum Chordata; class Actinopteri; order Cichliformes; family Cichlidae; genus Pelmatolapia; species Pelmatolapia mariae. Next base: position 26,733,658 of record NC_086241.1, read on the forward strand.
AATTTTTCCAGTTATTTATTACAATTGAAGTAATTCAAGTCCACATTGCAGAATTATACTTAAAAGCCTTTTTCAGGGAACACAATATATTTTGACAATTTAAAGCTGTTCTGCAGCAATGGAAGCTGATCAAACCTTGAAAGCTGGTGCTACTAATTCCTACAGGTGTTCCAGTTTTTCTGGATTACTTACAACCCCGTCTGTCTGCATAAAAGCAATGTTGGAACACACTGTGGTACCAAACCCTCGTGAGCATCAGTGAACAGTATTGTACTGCAGATAGTGGTGTGTTGCTACAAAAATGGCGGGAAAAAGGCAATTAACAATGGAAGAGCGACAGACCATCATAACACTTAAAAATGTAGGTCTTTCCTACTGAGAAATTACAAAGAAAGTCAAGGTGTCAGTGAGTACAGTTTCCTTCACCATCAAAAGGCTCTCAGAAACTGGGGCAAACGCTGACAGGAAGAGGTCTGACAGATGAATCACCACAAATGAATCAGAGGGCAAGTTTCTGAGAGTTAACAACTTGCATGATAGGCGGCTCACAGGACAACAGCTTCAAGCACAGCTTAATAGTGGTCGTAGTAAGCAAGTCTCAGCTTCAAATGTGAAGAGAAGAGTTCGAGCTGCAGGTTTGACAGAACGAGTTGCAGAAGGAAAGCCATTGCTAAGATGTCAGAATAAAAAAAGAGGGGTTTGCCTAGACCATGAAACACCACCATTGTACTACTGTGGACTGGAAGAAGGTATTATGATTAGTCAAATTTTGAAATGTTCGGTTCATCACGCAGGATCTTTGTACGCCGTCAAGTAGATGAAAGGATGATTCCACAGTGTGTGGCATCAACTGTCAAACATGGAGGAGGAAGTGTGATGGTCTGGAGTTGTTTTGCTGAATCCAGGGTCGGTGACTTGTACAGAGTGAGAGGCACCCTGAATCAAAACAGCAACCACAGCATTCTGCAGCGCCATGCAATACCCTCTGGTATGAGCCTAGTTGGGCAGGGGTTCATCCGACAGCAAGATAATGACCCAAAACATAAGTCCAAGCTAGGCCAGAACTACCTCTGGTAAAAAGTACAAGATGATAAGCTTGAAAACATGGAGCAGACAGCACAGTCTCCAGACTTAAACCCCATTGAGCTGGTTTGGGATGAACTGGACAGAAGAGTGAAAGCAAAGCAACCTACAAGTGAACTGAACTGCAACAGATATGGGAAGAACTTTCTGAACAATATTTGATTCCTGTTGTAGAAAGTATGCCACGGGTGTGTTCAGCAGTTATATCTGCCAAAGGTGGCGACTTTGATGAGTCAAAAGTTTAGAATACATTTTTGGTCAATAAATTAATTCTATGATTTCTTGTTTAACTCCAATTGCTTTCATTTCAGAATACAATGACACATTAAACTGCATAATTTTCAATACAAAAATTGAAACATTGGGGTATGTATATGTATACACACCCCAATTTTTATATAGCATGTAGGAAATATGTTCCAGTTTTGCAGATGTGCCACAATTGCGGGCAGGCTAAAACAGCCTAATTAACTTCTGCTAATTTGACGTGTTGATGGGTATCAGAAGACTGCATGGCCTCCTTGAACCAACACAACGCTTCACTTGTGCAGCACAGACAGTGTGCAGCAGTCTGTTATTAAGATATTTGAAATAGTTCTTATAGTGTTTTGCCTCCTTTAACATTGATGACAGTTTGAAGTCTTTTGTGGTAGTTAAAGAAAAAATAAAGTACTTTATTTTCTCAGATGATAAAGCTGTCCATACTTCTTTGCAAAATGCCTCCACTTCCTGTTCTCTGTACAGTAACTCAGTGATATTGATGCCATCTGCGTGGTCCTATGCTATCAAGCCAAAACTTCCAGGGTGTGTAAACTTTTGATCAGGGTCTTGGGTAGTTTCTGTTGTCTTTATGATTTAAAAAACTACTGACCGTGAGTGAAAGTAACGTTTTTGTATTATCATTATTTCTGAAAAATGGACAAAACAAAAAAAAAAAAAGCATAAATTCTTCCAGGGTATGTAAACCTATGACCACAACTGTATACATATATATATATAAATATATATATTTATATACCTGAAAATATCATCCACAGCTCCCCTCGCAGTGACTCTGGTATCCCCATGGCCACAAGCTTTTGGATCTTCTCTGTGCGAAACATGTGGACGCCACGTCCGAACTCAGAGAAATGATCCTCCCACAGCCGCTCCTTCACCTGATCCGTGCTCTAAGACAAACACACACATTTCCTGATCCTGATTCTGACTTACTACATTCAGCTGATGGATATGGTTCTTTTCTAACTCTTAGGGAGAGACGACCCTTTTAAATCAGATCTGAAGTGACTCTGAATTCATTCGATTGGTTATTTATATATCAAATTACAGGTTTAGATGAACAGTGTCTCAGACTCCTCCCACCTTGTTGCCGTTGGTTCCTGGTTGATTTTGGTGGAAGGCCGTCATGAGAGCTTCACTGTTGACAGTGTTGCGCAGGACATGCTCCTCTATCTCTTCTTCATCAGAGTACCCAGTGTCATAATAGAAGGTGTAGTAAGGTGTTGGGGAGCTCTGTGGAAAATGTGAGGAACAAAAGAAACGTCAATAATTACAAACAATATTTCTATGAGTGGATCCCTTTGAAATTAGAGCTGAACAGTGCTTACAGTACTTCCCTTAGCCGTCATACAGGAAATGTTTCCAGTTCCACATATGGCATTTTAATTTTGATTAGAGAGAACATCATAAAGTGCTTCTAGCAACCGTTTGCCTTTATGATTTTGGTAACAACCCAGTGTATTGAACACTACTGACTATTTCTTTCTGTTGTGTTGTTGCATTGTTTCATTTTCCATTATCCGTATAAATGGCAGGTCCCACCCAATTAAACATCCCACTCACCACGCTCCTCTTGCCCTCTTTCCTGCTGCGGAACATGGACCGTTTCCACTGCAGCGCTCGAAGTCTGGAGTTCATGTTCTCAACCAGCTCATCTCTGTCGTTCAGCTCAATCAGTTGGAAGGCCTTTTTAGTCCGAATACTCACTATGACAGGGTTGGGCAGCGCGCTGGTGCTGTCTGCTTTCTCTATGGACAACACCTGGTAACAAAAATGGCCAAAAGAAGTGGTAACGCATCATAACACACACACAGTTGTTCTTTGTGCAAAAGCAGAGCAGGAATGCAGACTGGCTCCTGCTGCTCAAGCTGGAATCGAAAGAAGAGAAACATCTTCAAAAGTGGGAATCCAAGGGGCTGAAATTACTAACAACATTGCAGCCACGTACGAAGTATGCAGAATCAGGAGGAGCAGAGGGGTAGATTAGGTTTGTGAAAGACAATGCTTCAATAGAAAACACAGGAAACAGAGGATTAGAAAGTATGAATGACTGAACAGATTGAACCACCAGCTGATACTCTCTTCCTTTCACAATGAACTGCAAAGACTTTATTACAAACTAGGATCTAAAAGACTGAATTCCCCCAAAATGACTTAAGGCTTGTCTTTTTCACCTTCATGTTTTTTTTTGCAGTTTGCAATCTGGCTGTTAATTTGTGTCAAAGAGACAAGTGCCACTAAAACCACTTACTTTACATTCCTGACAGCTAACAAAGTGTATACATTGTGTTTTCATTTCCTTCTGCAGGGTGCCACGTGATCAACCACATGAAATCAGTCCACATGTTACCGGTTAACCACAGCAGACAGAATAAACAAAGACTCCCCGTGAAAGCTGTCTTATAGGGACAGCAAAGATGAAGCTAGACTTTTCATTAATAAGTGCATTTATGTTCAGGTAGTCACTACTAACTGTATCACATGACATGGGACCAAAGGTTTTTGGGCCTTCTGTCACTCCCTGTAGACACCTGCAGTCTTTTAATTAGCCACATGGCTGCATTTACAATGCATTGTAACCTGGATTACTGTCCATTATGTTTATTGTTTTATGAGACACTTAAAGATTTAACTTGAACTTTTGTACTTTATGAGAGCCATCAGCAGGCCACAGTTATAAATGTCAGGGAGGGAAGTATGTAATAGCTCTAATAATATGCTAAATGGCAAGTACTGTACCTCTGAGAGGGGTATGAGCAGGATGAGGTTGCCTTCCTCTCGGCTGGAGAAACACAGATAACTGTCGGTGGTGTAGAGAGTCCCGGCTGTGTGGCAGCGGGCGTGTGGTGTCCAAACTGAACAGGAGGCCACCTCATAGAGGTTTTCACTCCGTGGGAGTCGAAACAGAGCCAGAACATATTCCCTAATAGCCTGCTCCTCTAGGATCCTGGGAGGGGGAGATGGTTAGAGGAAGAGTCAGACAATGAGGAAGTTTGAGACCGGTGGGGGAGTGAAAGCAAAAGCAAATGACATTACAAAAACTTCAATCAGTGAGGAAATGGGTCCAAAAGGACAAAAAATATAAACGTCTCATTCACTTTCACTGAAAACTACACATAGGGAAATATAAACAGTACTTATTCTGGCTGAGAAATCAAATCTTCCTTTTTTGTGCTCACAGTTACTTAAAATAACACATTTCTGGCAAACAGATAAATCTCTACAGAATAAAGCTCTGGTCCTTAAAGGCCAAAGAGGAGGCCTTAAACTTGTATATCAACAGCTTCCAAAATACCAAAACCGTATCAGCTGTTTGAAATGGAGTACAGAAGCTGTGCCAGTGAACGGCAACAGCAACAGTGACGCTCAACACTGAACAAATGCGTTGCGCTAAGCTCAACGATGCATGACTGTGTCAACGTCACATTAAACGAAGACAAAGAGGAGCTGTAGCACGGCCTTGCTATGTGCGTGATAATCGACTGCAGTGCAAGAATAGAACACTTAAGTACAGTGCTGCTCGGCAGAGTTTATTGCAGAGCTTTAAATCCCACCCTATAATTTTCCAAGGCAAGAGAAGCGGCCTTGTTTCCTCACCTTTTATCCTTTCCCAGTGCAAATGCTCTTCATTTTTTCTATTTAAGCTGCATTTATCAATGACTGGCATTACAAATCACATCACTTAAGGCTCTGTAAATAAATATAACAGAACAGTTGTGGCCAGAATTTTAAATATACTCATCCTGAATGTGGTTGTAATTTGGGGCTTTTAATGATTTTTTTGAACTGTTCTTTTTGCAGAGTATAATGACTGGACAGGCCAGGAAACCCATTCCTGAAGCATCAAAATTAACGTTAGCCCACTGCATCAGTTCAAAAACCAGTTTTGATGCATGTTAGGTATCACTGTCACTCTTCAACACTAAACTGTGTCCAAGTTTCAACCGTCTAGCTGTTGAAGTTAAATAATTGGGAGGAAGTCCTCCTTCTGCATTATTCTATCCACCTTGTGCACCAAGACCACTGGCAGCAACAACAGCCCCAGTGCATGATGCTACCACCACCATGCTCCACATGTGGTGGTACAAACACATTCCTCTGTGGCCAAATAGATCAATCTTTGTCTCATTTGACCACAAAACTTTCCCCAGAAGGCATTTGGCTTGTCCATGTGGGCAGCTGCAAGTTTCGGTTAAGCTTGAATAGCTTGATTTTCGACGAGGGGCTTCTTACTTGGTCTCTCAGTCCACTGCGATGTAAAACTTGCCGTGGTCTGATTCGCTGGACTGTGGATAGTGACATTAGTGATCCACATCCAACTCATGGTAGGCTTGAGCCTTAGTGTTTCTTGGGTTGTCCCTGAGCATCCGAACCAATTTCCAAATCTTTAAAGTGGTCACACATCTGAGTAGCTTATACTTACATACAGTTGTTTGAACTCATGATCTTGGAAGTTGTTTGGAAATGGCTCCAAGAGACTGTGTACTTTTGACCCTGTGTGGATTAAAGAAAATCCGAAATTCAAATTCGACTGTGCTCTTCCACGTTAAAGATGTTGGTGTGAAGCAGGTCTATCGAACACGTGTTTGTAGGAGAGTCGTCTTACGCTTCCACGCTTCAGTGACAAGCACCTCCATCTGGTCGGTAAAACAAACCGACCTCAGAGCTGCGGTGAGAGCGCTTGCGTTGTATTTCAGGGATGTCTGGTCACCCTTTCGCAAAAGCAAGAAATCTATTTTTGCTTTTTAACTCCTTTCGCAGAAACGTAGGCTTTATTCTTGAAGATGCGAAACATGCAGAATATGTACATACGGATGTGTTTCAGGCAGATTTGAAGTGAGTTTCTGCCTCCAACCTCTAAACTGCCAAGAGACAGGCTGGTTGTGCCCTGAGGAGATCAATTCAATTTTAAACACAGCTCTTTGTCCTCTATTTTCTGACCCAAATGTTTTTATTTCCCATCTGAAAAAGAAGCTCCCCCAGCACAACTAAAATGCAACAGACAATAACTGTTCGTTGTCTGTATATATGCTATAACACAATCCTTTCACTTTACACTACATTTGTTTAAAGCGCAAGCATCATTTTTAACATTCTGCCCTGTTATTTGGATGTTTAGATGCTTACTTCTCACATCCTGCGATATGTGCATTAGTGAAACGTGAAACACAGCACAGCGACTGGCGTGCAGATTTATGTGACCTCTGATAATATATATAGAAAGAGTCAAAATAGAATAGAAACTGAATTACTATGCCACTGCAGATGTTTTTATGAGTGGGCTATGAATGAGAAAGAGAGGATCCCAGCTAAGAAGTATGTTAGTACTGAGGTTTATTGTTAGTCCATGGGAAGTCCCATTTTTTCTTCTCTTTGTGAATTTGGCTGCCTTCATCTGCCACTTGTGATTTCAGTCTCATCACCACACGTTCAGTTCCTCTTTTGCTATTCATCATCCTGCCCGTTCTGGACCCTCTGTACTTTCTTTATCCGGCAAGCTCTATTCCTTCCTCCTCTTCTTCTTCAAACACATGCATGGACACACACATATAAAGCAACTACTGTGATGTGGTGTGTTATCCAGTCGGGCATCTGCATTGCACTATTTTTTTTTTTTTTAGATAAAGCTTTGAACTTGACTTCCTGTAATGGTTTTGAGGTTTGTTTGGATTTTGTTTCTTTTTTTTTTTTTTAGAAAAATAAACAAAGTGTATGCCTGCATTACAAAAAACACAACAACACAGATACACAAGAGAACACGGCACAACTTCTGTCGCCATGTTTGTTGTTGCTTTGGAAAGCTGGCCCCTGCCATGCACGCACACAAACACACACATGCACACACCCACCACAAAAACCGCTGCACCAGCAGTGCTATAGGAGTGGAGCTGTGTCACACTGTTCCTGTGATACTGAACTTGTGCTGTGAAACGGCAGCTCTGTGAGGCTGAGAACACAATAAAACCAAACGCCTAAGCAGACTTTTGTTTTTAATTCCATTATTTTTACCCTCTTTTAAAGATACCTATAAAACCTACTTATTTCTTATTCTGTAGTAATACTGTTAATACTGCAGCATTCTGAGCAGGTGTGTCAGGGAGGCTATGGGCTTGCAGCAGCAATTTGCAGTTGATAGCTTAAATATTCCGCTCGCTCCGTCATACTGAGCAGGTCTGCGTGGGCTCTGTGATGCTTTGAGCTCAGCTGCCTTCATGCTGGACTAGCAAAGCAGTGAGACTGTGAGTGAAGTGAGTAACTGAGTTACTGACTCAGTGGGTTAGCACAGGCAGGAATCTACATAGTAATACTCTGCTGTGTGTAAAAAGGGAAGTAGTGAGTTTCAGGCTGACTCACCAAAGGCTTATGAGAGAAGCATAATTGCAATATTTTGAATGACTCGTGCCTGAAAGGATCTACAACAGGGGTGGGCAATTCCAGGTCTCGAGGGCTGGTATCATGCAGATTTTAGATGTGTCCTTGATCCAACACAGCTGATTCAAATGGTTAAATGACCTCTTCAACATGTTCTGAAGTTCTCCAGAGGCTTGGTAACGAATTAATCATGTGACTCAGGTGTGTTGACCCAGTGTGATATCTAAAACCTGCAGGACAGCGGCCCTTGAGGCCTGGAGTTCCCCACCCCTGATCTACAAGGACCTGACTAAAAAAGCAGTAAAGGAACAGTGTATACAGCAGGTATTCAAAATGAGTTTTTTGCTAACTTTTTGGGAGGATTAGAGTGAAGTGAGCAAAGGTTTGTACTTCTTTCTGTGGATAACTTTGTTTTATTCCTAATGTTGCTTAATCTCACATTAAGAAACTCACTGTCTGTTAGCACACACCTGAACCGGCACTGACCTTTTGGTGATGCGTGCGGGCTGCTGCAGCACTCGGTCCAGCTCTAGGCCTTTGCTGTCCAGCAGCCGCCTCAGGGCAATGTCAGCCAGCTGACCTATGACTCCGAACGCCTCGTCCAGGTTCAAGAACATGGAGAACTCCCTTTGCCGCTGCCGTGTAGTGACCCGAATTGCCTCCGGCATTAAAGCGGTGGAGGCCCGCTCCAACCGTGTTACCTCTGCCCAGGGAATCACAAACTTGACTGAAGGGTGAAGGAAGAAGAGAATAAAATCCCACTGAGTGTATGAGCTTAGAGCCACCTTGCACTCACTATAGTTTACACAGCAAGCTTTTCTAATACTGTTAAAAGAGAATGTGAGTTTCTCCAAATGCCAAAGTCTGAGTACCGTTATTACCAATTTGATGAACAAGTGCAGTCTTTTAGATTGAAAATGAGAGCTCTCACTTTGGAGTACAGACCTTCCTTTCCCAGCAGGAAGGAGTAGAAGGCCATGTGGTTGATGCTGAGGTAGAGAAAGCCCTGCCGAGGCACCCGGCCCTTCCAGCAGCAGCAGGAGTAGTACGTCACCAGTTTCTCTGATGAGGGGAGGCCAAAGTGAACCTCAAACTTCAGGAGCGCCTCCCTGAACTTCCCCGGGTCATCCTCCTGGGCCGCCTGGCGTCCCTGAACCTCCTCGGCGATAAGGCCCTGCAGAAGACAAAAGCTGGAGTCATTACTTCAGCCTACTTTTAAATGGGCTCACAACCACATCGTTTAAAAATCTTTGAGAAAATCACATCTTTCAATCTAAAACTCATCCTCTCTGAGCACATTACAGACCTTGACTTTTCCTTTGACGAAGCTGGCAACATCCTCCTTGTTCTCAAACACAGACAGAGAGTGAAGCAGGTTGTGGACCAGCCAGTCCCAGTGCTTGTTCACCTCTTCTATGGCAGCTCCTGATGAAAGCAAAGAAAGAGAGAAATTAACATCTCCAGCCGGTCAAATGAGTCAAGGTAAAGCAACCGAGTATGCAGGAATCTCCCAAGGCTGCAGATCACAACAGGCACACAGATGAAAACATTAAAAAAAAGGCATAAGGGTTCAGCTCACCACTGGCAATGATCCAGCTGACCTGGGAGCCAGGAACTTGGAGGAGGATGCGAAATGGAGTGACCCTGGCAGTGGAGTCCAGAACATTGTCTAGCGCCCCCACCAGGAGCCCTGCAGAGATGGCAAAGCACCGACAATCAGTAATCAGTGGGAATTCTGCCATGTGAAAAGTCATTTCCTGGTAACATGCCCATTATTTTTGAGTGTTAATATTTTGTTCTTATCTCTGAATTATTTAGCAAAAATACTGCAACCTACTTCAGCCATAATGAACCCCAAAGTAGCCAACAGTGGACATAAAAAATAGCGACGGAGCTCAAATACTGTCTACAGCCTTTTAAATTCTCACAGCAGTGAAGCCGCGGGTGATGGACACATACACGCTGAGAAGATCTAACACATCTATTGCTTAAACAATTGTTGAATATCACATAAACCTCAACTACAAAAACCAGAAAAACACAATCTCACAAGTGTACTAATGCCACTCTTCAGTCTCCCTGTCAGTGGACTGAGACGGGGTTGAAGAGCTCTCGAACAAACAGCAATATTTCACATCTGCATGACAGAAGGAGAAACTGGAAACACCCAGAGAGGCTGTTTCCAACACCAAGAGGACAAGACTGGTGAGTTTTATACATCTCTGGTCTTTATCTCGGATTACACTCACTGCATATAGCAGGGACTTTTGAGTATCCAATTTCAGGATACACAATAAGCCTAACTGAGAGTTTTCCATCGCATGATTTCACTTCATCCACTTTCCTTTAATTTATATTTTTGTTTTATTTTAGAATTACAAAGGGTTTTATTTTTTTATTTCTTGATAATCATTAACATTGGTAATATTAATGATGAAAATGTAGCATTTTCATCTTTTTTGGCCAACTTCTGTCAGTTCAGTATTAGTGCCAGAGCAATTAATGCCTTTTCCCATGGAGTCTTTCAAAAGCCATCTAATGACCTATATGTTTGCACAGCCTTTTAGTAATGTGCCTGCACTCGCTCTGCCTGTACAGCATGGTGTAGAAGTCTTGAGCCACCCCTCTTTCTTAAAAGTGTTGTTCTTGAGCAATAGTTCTCAAAGCTTTCTAAAGATCTTTTAAAGTTTTTCTTTGGATATTGGCTGCTTTTAACTTATTTTCAGTCCAGTCCTTCTACCTGACCCTTTTCGGGAGGGAAGTTGGTTTTTTTGCTTGTTTCTTAAGCTGTTTAATGCTGACCTTATGGATTAATCATTCAAATGCAAAAAAGGGCATTTAACACAAAGGATGAACAAATGTTGTGTATACACATGACAAACAACTTTGCAAAGAACCAACTTAAAGTTTGAAAGCATCCATCTGGAAAGAATTTGACTGCCAAGAGCTTCATTTTCAGCATGACGATGATCCCGAACACACTGACAGTGCAGTGTACAGAAAAACACACAATGGGCCTCCCCACAGTCTGGACCTCAACATTATTGAAGCAGAGAACTGAACAAAAGGCAGCCAACGTCTAAAGAAGAGCTTTGAAGACTACTTAAAGAAAATTCAAGAAAGTCTATCTAAGAGTTGCAATTGTACAAACTCTGTTTTTGCCTTATATACTGTGTTCCCATGTGTTTGTACAAGTTTCAATGATCACTCCACCCATTTCTCATTTTCCTAGAAAAATATGAAGAAATGAGGGACGGTTCAAAACATCTGCACATTACTGCGTGCACTGCATATTTTTAAATTCTGGTGCTGCTTTTAACTCCAATATTTTGTTGATTTTAATTCCACTAGTATGCTTTAGATTGGTTATCAAAAGCCTATCATGTCTGTTGTCTATGAGAAGCACTACACGTGTTTGCCTATTATAAAATATGGCTCAGATGATGAGGAAACCGTAGTTGGTTCCAATGGAAACTTTTCAGGCAGCATGCAGATTAGCTTTCCTCAAAGGCATAATCACAATAAAGAGACAAATAGAGCAGCAAAAACTGCCACTTAAGACACATCCAGCACAGCAGACAGGTCGAACCCAACCTTATTACGGTTTTGATGAGTCTCATTTAAAAACAGAAGGACTTCGATTGTAATCAGGCATGTAATATCCACCCATCTCTTCAGCAGACAACTAAAACAGTTGCTCAGTTCAGTTTTAATACCAAAATCCGGCAGGAAATCTGCATCTCCACAGTTGCAATCAACTCCACAGATGTTCTTGAAGCTAAAATTGAGCCCTGAACCCTCATAAATTTGAATGACTCCATGCATTGCAGTCGTCAGGCAAATAGAAACAGACCAGGCACACATGGTTCCGCGTCCTGCCTGAAGCTCTCATCGGGTCTCAATAGGGCTACTGTCATCAGGTTTTCATCTTCCTGAACCATAGCTAATCTGCATCATGCTCTCCAAATAACTACACTCTTGGTGCCACTTTTATTCTGTATTTCCCCTGTGCAAAAAGCACACACTGAAGCAGACAATATTCTGACTCAAAATCAAGAAGTCCATCAAACTTTCAGCTTTGAAAGAGTAGAAAACAATAAAATCATTATGATAAATAAAAAAGTGATAGCTTAATCGCCATTATAAACATAGCAAATGACCTAAGAGAACTCCAGAGGTCTTAGGGAGTAGCTACACACATTCTTCAATTTGAAAATGGATAATGACAATGCAATAAAAATAAACACTCACACAACCTGGTTTGTATGAAAAACTGGGTTATAAGTTCAAATTACTTCATGAGTAGTACTACACCCATCATAAGACTGGAACGTGTGTTACATTGGGCGGGTGAGGAAATACAAGGAGTTTGAAACATATTATTAAAAAAAAAAAGGTTTCTTAAGGTTTCACATTGTCAACAACCCACACTGATGACTATCAATCCAATTTAGAATACTAAAACCAAAATAACACGTATGGAAATCGCACAAAACCTCTGGATACAGTGAATAATGCAAAGTATTGATCGTGATAGGATATGCACAGAGCTGTGTAGCCACATCATCTCTGCAGGCCTGCAGGCGCACTTAACCATAGTCAACTAAGGACAGTCGGCACTTCAAAATGACACTTTCAGCAACTAGGACCAAATGGATGCATTTCATTTGTAATAGGTCAATACCCCCGATAATACCGGCCAACCAACAAATCCAATATGTCTGGCTCATAGTACCCCAAAGCCCCTCAGTCTAACTTTTCACTAATACTTTTAAAATGTTTATTAGAAGACAAAGTTTGGGACTTTTCCCCTTAAGGTACTTTCACGTTTTACAACCCAGCTTTGCTTTAATCTATTAAAGAAATTTTTAGCTTTCAAAGACGCCATTATCAGTGAGATCAGCCCACCCGAGCACAGCTGAGCACAGACCTGCTTTTCAAAGCTATGACTGAAAAAGATGAGGGCAACCAGATCTCTATCTCTGTGTTTAGCAGTGTCTTCTCTGGTTTGGTAGACACACGCAGACACAAAAACAAATCTGCATGAACAGAAAAGGAACTTGCATGCTTGCTTATAAGAGGTTCAGTATAGTTTAACTCAACAACTTCAGGTTCGTCAGCCTGTAAAACCTGCCGTGAGACCGCATGACTGTGCCAAAGAGAGCCATAAATCCTCAAAGTATTTCAATGGACATGTTTGAGAAACATTCAGAAATGATGTTGTTTTTATGTTAAATGATTAATAATAATCAAATTCAGGCCGCACATCAGCTCGTGAGCCCTTTAGAGCCCATGTTGGTGAAATTGTCAGCAGAAGAGGGGGTAGAAGTATAAAGATAAGTCTTTTCCAGCAGACAGCTCTGACTTTCAGCCAAATGTAAACCACATCTTAGCCTCAAACTTGACCTGCCTGAAGCTGCAAATCCGGCAGCCTGGCAACACAAAACTATCCATCTGTCACCACAAACCCAGACGGGGTTTACACTGGTGAAGCTTCCAGAAAAAAAATGGAGCCACGGTGAATCATTGCCTCTCTCTGCTAACGGTCACATTGTAGGGGAATACTGCTGTGGAGACACGATGACTACAGGCGGCCTTTAGGAGGCTCGCAGCAAAGCAAAACAGACATCTGCTTTCACATCCACGACGCCGTGATCTCTGTCCGCTCTTGAACGCATCAAAATTGATAAACGGGACATCATTTTCTTGCGCTCAGGCTGGAGTGGTGAACTGAGGCTCGCTGATCGGATGAGGAAACACTAAAAACAACACGAGAGAGGCATTAGTTTGAAATAGAAACATGTGAACGGGCTGATCAGCTGCAGATGTTACCCAGCCCTTCTCAGAAATCCAGCTGGAAGAGTGTAGTCACCGGTGATAAGAGCAGAAGAGTGCGTTTTTACAGCTGAGTTCTGAGACCACATGCACAACTCGGCTTTCTATTTAATTAATAGGTGGAAACATGAAGCAAATCCAATCTGAGCCACTAAACAGACAACTCTGCCGCGTGGCTCTTTTCTACAGTCCCTGAATTAGTTAATGGTAAACGACGTGAGAGCAGGACTTGACCCTTTGACCCCCTGTCTTCTCTCTATGGGAACAGCAGGAACAAACACAAAGTAAACTCCAGCCAGGAAGTCCCACTTATTCCGTTTTATGAGAAGAGCTCCACAAACAAGAAGACAGATCGTAAAAAGGAGACAGTGGATGAGGCACATGCTCACTTTAATGTAATTAACTTCAAACTACTGTAAAAAAAAAAAAAAAAAAAAAGCGTCCAGTGCGCCTGCAAAGCCTGTTACACAGACGCAAAACACACAGAGAGGAAACCAGACAGAGGAAGCAGAAAACAGGCCGCGTGGGGTCAGAAATTTATAGAAAAATCACTAAAGAATAGAAAGGACAACAGTGTCACAGCAGCATGATGCCACCTCTGTAACAGCTAACACAATAGGACCCCACAGCATGACAAAGCCTGTTTCCTACAGGAAATTACAGTGATAGGTCAGAGTTCAAATTCAGCTGGCTTTTGTTTGGGGAATTTTTCATAACAGGGTAGAACACAAGTCCAATAAAAAAAGAAATTTTAAAAACAGCCAACAATGCTCTTGTGATGTTTATGGTTATTGTCACCACAAGAATCCAAAGAATACTGCGCCAGGAATAGCAGGAAATGGGTTATCCAACTGTGATCTGTACAATACTGACACTGAAACAAACGTGTGTTTTATGTTTTATAGCAAATGCTCGGATAAAAAAATAAATAAATAAATCACGTAAGAAAGAATCATACATCAGAATCAGTTTGTTTGTTTGCCCCAATTTCTTTTCTTTCCTTTCACTGTTTGACAGGTTAAGTCTGCCTCACCAGTTCGTGCACAAGACTCTCACAGATCGCAGTTCGTGTGATTTGTGAGAGTCTTGTGAGGCGTTTGTCTTTGTCCGAATGTAACACAAGTGCTCTGTTTTAAATGGATGCGTTTGTGGTCTGGTGGTAAACATGAGTTAACCGCCCGTTTCGTGGGTGTAGTTTATCGTCACCTTCAGAGGATGCAGAGTTTGAGCAGGTGTGAGTTACAGGTATGCGGCTCGGGGGCATTCCTGATTGCTCGTGGCTGCTATAATCCAGGCATGTGCTGAACTTTGATTTAACAGATCTACGTGTACACTGATCCTTCTTTGTAGAGAACCGTCCTGAACACACCCCTTCTTTGGACACCCAGTTGTTTACCTGTGACCCCGCCTGTTGCCATTCTTTGTCCATGCTTGCTCCGACTGTACCTGTTTTATCTGCCACACACCAGTGCTTTTACCTGTCCCTGTGCCTGTGTATGTGCCTGTGCTGGCAGCATGGCCTCCCCTTTGTTTGGTGTTGTTGCTCCAATAGCTGACTGTTTTATTGTTTACCTGTGATCCTGCTGTTGGACTCGCCGTGGCCTCTCCTCCTCTGCAGCAGAAAGAAGTCGTTGCTCCTCTCGGTCACCCAGAGTTTCAGCACATTTTTGAGCAGAACTTCATCGGGGTTTAGCCACATTTCTTCTAACAGGGAGGGACCGGAGTAAGCGCTCCGCCGACTCGGTCTCTGCAGCAGCGGGGGAGTATAAACTTTATCTGCCTGTTTTTCGGCTCGGGGATGGCCCGATCGCTCCTACAGCGGCGGGTTTTCGGCTTTATCCATGGCCATCCTGCGCTCCTGACAGCTGCAGGTCTCGGACTTCCTCGCCCCGCGTCTGCTCCCACACGCCAGACACACAGCAGCTGTACACACGACTCACAGATCGCCTATAAGAGACGATGACTCACTCGGTGGCTGAATCGAGTTCCCGTGACTTTACATACAGAGCGGAGCGGTTACGATTGAAAATGAAACAACATAAAAAATATAACTCATGGACCACAGTGGTCCTTTTAGAGCAGGGGTGTCAAACAGAAGGCCCAGGGGCCAGAATGGGCCCGGGACAGACCCTAATCCGGCCCACTGGATGGCTTTGGAAGAATGAAGGAGGGCATAGATTGTTGACTTTTAATTGTATTTTCACAGATTTTACAGCTTTTCCTACTCATAAAGACCCTCTCATGGCCATTCACACTACACAAAGTAAATAATTCATAGAAAAACAAATGACACAGATTTCCCAGCTTTTTTAGTACTATAGAAATTTCTGTTTTCTGTTTGTTTTTTGAAAAAACAAAGTTTAAAAAAGTAACAATAATAATAATTTCTGTGAATTAACAGAAACTTTTTTAGAAACTGTTTTATATTTACAGGAATTAGTTACCAGAACCTTTGGTGTAATTTTACACATTTATTTATTACAATTTAAGCTGAAAGAGCCAAACTGACAGATTTCTTTCATTTAGCTTCAAGAGCAGCATTTTTTTTTATCATGTGGAAAAACTGAGATGTACTATTGAAATTGCACTACTTTTTTTTTTTAAATTTTCACTTCAGATCAAACTGAGCTGTATGTGTGCCATGATGTAAAATGAGTGTGACATCCCTGCTTTAGAGTATTTGTTAATGTGCAGCTGTCGATGTGACGTTTGTGGAATAATTTTGAACTTTAACTAGCCACTATAGCCACAGCCAGAATGTTGCTTTAAAAAAAAGAAAAAAGATTATTATGCAGAATATTCTCAGTCACATGTTTTCCTCTTCAAACTCACGTGATCCAGTCAAAGAAACAATAAAAACAGTTTAACATGCCAGAATTAAACTCACCTCCCAGCTTTATTTGGCCAGCTGTGCCATGTAACTTCAATATTTGATATGAAATAATGTCAAATTTCAACATTCAACAATTTCAACAGGAAAAACTTACTGTAATTTAAAAATAATAAATTAACCCTCTACAGTAGATTCCTATGAAGACAGTCTGCTTTAGATTTGATCTTTGGCTCTCCTGCAACTCTTTTAACCACATCTGCCAATTGTTGCATAAGTTTCCACATGAGAGAGGAAACTTAGATTTACTGAGATCAGCCGCAGCAGATTTTGAGCTAAAGAGCTAATAAATAAGTGAAAATGACTGTAACGTGTTCTGCAGAGTCTAACTTGTGAATGGTGGCCAGGTAAAAGCTGGAAAGTGGAAAGTAGTTGTGGTTTGTTAGTAACTTACACAGCTATAACACATTGTACTTTGATTAATAAGTAAAAAAAGAAAAGAAAAGAAAAAAAAGTGCGCAGTTTGTGAAAAACAGGGTCAGAGTGAGCGCTCTTCACTTTATTTTCTCCTGTTCCGCATTTCACCAGCTTTCCCTTCCGCCAGTTCCGGTAGTGAGCCAGTGAACGTTCTGTGATTGGACCTTCGCATGAAACAGCCCTCAGGTGTTTGACTGTAAAACAAAAGAGTTTCTGTGAAAAGTGAAACACTGAAAGACTGTCAGTGGACTGCATAACAGCTTTTTATGTTATAGGACTTGTAATGTATCCTGTATAGGACCTGGATGATAAACACTGGAAATGTGTAATAAGGAACACATAGAGAGATATTATAGGATATATTATCCCAACAGATCCACCGGCAGGTGCACTTCACACCTGCTTCCATTAAAACCCACGCTCTCTGACACTCCCACAGTGTGGGTTGAAACTGAACCACGCAAAGTTTCACTCCTGTTCTGTGTCACTGCAGACTGCGATTGTGCTTTGTACTTGTTTTATCTAACAATCAGCTGGATCCTTAACTTAAGGTTAACTGTAGGTTGCATAGGATTAACAAAACCTGTTGCAGCGGTGGGCGTTTGAATGAACAGTTTCACAACAGATCTAAATAACTCTAAACCTTTTTAAAAATTAACAGAGTAATTAACTCTTTAGTGGGCAGAATGTGCTTGAAGCAAACCACCCCCACAGCACAAACGACCTTTATGATAACTCGATTAAACACAGATTTTTTTTAAGGAGCCAATAAACCAACCCATTCATTTGAAAATAAAACTTCAGCTTCTTTATTCACAAGGGCTCGCTCGACATGTTTTGACTGGGGACTCTCTTCTTTTTTTGTCCTTATACCGGAAGCCCTTCCTGAGGTAAGCCCAAAGGGGTTTCCTGTGATCAAACCTGGGGCCTTTTTTTTCTAAGGCACATCTGTTAAACACCACACTATAAGGCCTTCAATTCTTGGATATTTTAATGGTGCAACTTGACAGGCAATGTTGCCATTAATGAAGCTCCCAAAATAAAATGATAAATAAAATGATAGCCTACAGGGTGAATCTGAGGCTTTGAGTAGTTCGCTTTCCGCCCTCCTTTAACAGTGACAGACCAGCAAAAAGAATATATCTATATTCATATATAGTTACATGTGATTATTTTTGAGCTCGGATGGATGGCAGTGGTGTAAAGCTGAGGAAGAAGGGAAAGAAGAAAAAGAGGAAGTTAAGTAAACAAAATGACCGCGGTCAAGCGGAAGGATCTCACTGTGTTTCCAGTTTCATGCAAACATCTATGAAAATCTGTGAATAAAAAAATATGTACACCACTTACTGTTATTGTGTGCATAACGTGGCACCTATCCGAATATGAATCGCTAATAACCTATTCACTTATTGTTTAGTAATGTGCTACACTTGAGAGGCTTTGCGTTGTGTGCCCTTTTTACATCCCACAGTAAATATTGTACTGTGTGTGTGTGTGTGTGTGTGTGTGTGTGTGTGTGTGTGTGTGTGTGTGTGTGTGTGTGTGTGTGTGTGTGTGGCACCTGTTTGGATTCGCTCTCAGCAGCCACAAATGGAATGCTCCGCTCTCATTCCTTATATGGGCATATTGCGCCTCAACAGGAACTTGGTGTCTCTGTTATTATTGTCCTCCCCGTGAAGCGTTTTTTTTCCTAGTCCTTCTAAAATCAGGAATTTTTGTTTTTATACCACAATGAAAAAAAATAAGTTCAGTAAATGTTTGAGACATTATATAGATAGTTACAGGGGGTTATTTTAATGCTGGGTATTTTTTGTGCGCATGTGAAACAGTCACAGGTTTTTGTTTTCTGTCGGAATCGATTTGGCTGCGCTCCTTCTATTTCCGCGTCTGGGAGGGGAACAGTGGTGTGATTTCAGAGAACTCTTATCTGTCAAAATGCAGGTTGGTAAACCTTCTTTAGTTTGTTAAAAGTCACAGCGTACCGGCTGTGGATGAGAATATTTAACGTCATTTAAAGCCGTGTAACGTGACGACGTAATTTTCTAGATATTTAGCCAGCAGTGTCTCTGAGCACTCAATAGCTTTACACTTAGCTAGCAAGCTAGCCCTATAACACTTCAAGCCAGTTAAAAGGTCTCGGAATAGTCTGGGACCAGAGTTGAAACGATTACTGTCAAACTAAAAATAAACGTTGGCACACGAAGACTTTTATATGGTAGCAGATTTGCTAAAATATTTTGTGGAAACGATAAAAAAATGTAAAAACTTTTAACCACTGTAAATCCAGTGACCTGTAGTCTTTTAAAAAAAAATGTTTATAGTTTATTTGAGTTTAATAAGTGTTTATTAAAAGGGTAAATAACAAATAACGTTTTGATGTTAACTTTTTAACGACCTGGAGCCTATACTACGAAGCGAGTTCAACATACCCAGGGCTGTGTTTCCGTTATCTGGATTCACTCATTCTAACATTGGCTATCAAGATAAGCAGTCACCCAAAGCTGGGTATCAGCTTGCTAAGTTAATCTACAGTTTTCCTTGTTTGTTCACATCAAAGGGGTTCTGTTGACCAATCTAGTA
Organism: Pelmatolapia mariae; assembly: GCF_036321145.2. Lineage (NCBI taxonomy): Eukaryota > Metazoa > Chordata > Actinopteri > Cichliformes > Cichlidae > Pelmatolapia > Pelmatolapia mariae. The sequence goes on from NC_086241.1 coordinate 26,753,114, forward strand.
GGGACGTTTCACGGATCATGAGGCTTTTCTTCCGCAGAAAATGATCCCAATGAGTGCCGCTAAAAATATGATCTGCAAACAAATCCACTCAGTTTGTGATAAATAGGAGTATAGCAGAGCTCTTATACATTCACTTTAAGCAAGCATAAAACACATCCAGACCCATAGAGTGCACATGCCTTATCTTAGTCCATAGCACTATCTTAGCTTATGTGTTAGATCAAGTTAACTTGTGGAAGTAATTTGTTTGCACAAAGACTAACCTTGGAAATGTCATGTTGTTTTTTCACATCACATGGAAACCCAGATTAAAAGAAACCTTTTTCTTTTCTCTTTAGGACCCAAATGAAGATACAGAGTGGAATGATATTCTGAGAAAGAAAGGAATTCTTCCTCCCAAGGAGACGCCTAAAGAGGATGAAGAGGAGGAGCTGGCCCTCCAACAGAAGTCTGTTGGTAAGAGAGATCAGTCATTCTTTGTAGCTTAAACTGCAAAAGGCACATTTTTACCCAACCTAACATAGTTTGCAAATACCAGTTAAATGCACATGAAATATTCAGATGTATTATTTGATATGTTAATGTGTTGTTTTTTTTTTCTCTGATCAGTTAAAACATATGAGGACATGACGTTGGAAGAGCTAGAGGAAAATGAAGATGAGTTCAGTGAGGAAGATGAAGCAGCCATTGAGATGTATAGGTAAGCAATACAACAACTGGAGCACGACTCAAGTAGAGTGGAACAACAATAAATAATTTCAGCTTTATGCTGGTGGTTAGTTGCCTGTTTGGTTACACCTTCTGCTTGCACCCATTAGACCTCTTGATCTGTTATTTTTTTGGTGAGGTACTGTTAAATTATCTTGGGAAAAGCTGATTTTAACTATAATGTTGTAGTTAAAAATATACTTAGTATTTTCTGTTGGTCATGAAAAAGAAAACATTTTGCTAGAGAAGACAATCTCTGGCTTAAACTTTTATTGTGGATTGAGAGTCATGTGAGTTTGTCGGGGTACTGATGTAGGCTGCGTCTCCTTGCAGACAGAAGCGTCTTGCAGAATGGAAAGCAACCCAGATGAAGAATGTGTTCGGTGAGGTGGCAGAAATCTCTGGACAGGACTACGTCAAAGAGGTCAACAAGGCTGGAGATGGCATCTGGGTGGTGCTGCACCTCTACAAGCAGGGGTAGGTCTTCCAGTAAGCATGAATGAGGAAAATATTGAGTGAAGTTTTTCATTTCGTGTTTATAAGGGTATATTTACCATTAATCTCAGTTATTTTACATGCTTTTTCTTTGAATAGACTTAGCACTTCCAGGTTGCTGTTATCATTAAAATGTTTTAATTGAACAGTCAGATTATGTTTGTTCAGTTTTATATATTGCAGCAATTAAAATGCTATTGAACAAAATCTCAAACAAATCTACTTTCAAAGTTAGAGAGAATTTATTTCTGGTGATGTGAAAAGCTGTTCTAAGTCCAGAACACTTCATGGTTGGAGGTGATCCTTGTATTTTGAGCAGGTAAACTGCAAACCGTTGCTGTTTAAAATACAATGTCTTGTAATTCTTAAAATTAAATTCTTTGATTTGTTAAATTACCTCAAATTTATTTGATAATGTGTTATTTCCATTCTTTATATGCTTCTGCTTAGATATGAGTATTTTTTTTATTTTCTTCATGTACTTGGTTGCTATTTGAATATCTGTTTTTGTTTTTTGTATTTTGGAAAAAAATAAGAAGGGATCAGTTAGCCAATGGCAATCTGGAGATTTTGTAATTAACTAACTGGCCAAATAATTAATGCCATTGGGCCATCATTGTGGCTCACGTCCCCAGTACTGTGCCTAAATGTGATTCGTATTGGTATAACCATTCAGTACTGCTGATCTGATGCTGTCTATTTCATATTCCACACACATTCACTTGGGGCAGGAAACAATTACTGACATTTAACTGACATTGACATTAAAAATGAGCAAATGTTGTCACAAAGTTTACCACCAACAGGTCAGTCTGATGTTTTCTCTCTATTCATCTCCCTTACCAGCATCCCTCTGTGCACCCTCATCAACCAGCACCTGAGCACATTAGCCAGGAAGTTCCCTCAGACCAAGTTCCTCAAGTCCATCTCCACCACCTGCATCCCCAACTACCCCGACCGCAACCTGCCCACCATCTTTGTTTACTTCGAGGGCGAGATGAAGGCCCAGTTCATCGGTCCTCTGGTCTTTGGGGGCATGAACCTGAAAGTTGAAGGTAAGAGGCAACTTGCTGACAAAACAGAACATTTTTTAAGCACAAAACTAACTGACTGTAGGCCTAACAGACCTATCTCTGAGTGGATACAATGATCATTTTGTGTTGTTTTAAACTGGAGAATATCAGGAAGTAGGTACACAGGTGTTGGCATTTAATCTGAAATTTGTTTGGTCATGTTTTCATTTTTCAGCAGTTGCAGTTTTAGTCAGGCAGTTTGGTTTTAATGATAGGTACTGTTAGAATTGTATTAAGTCACTAAAGCTGGTCTGAGAGGTATGAATTTATTTTCAGTACATCTCAGTGTATTGCATGTAATTTTGGAAGCTGCAGTTTGTCAATCTGTTGAGCGATATTGCATCGGCTATACCTCATGTTATGCGATTGAAGTGTCTATAATTCATGTTGTGTGTCCCAATCAGAGCTGGAGTGGAGGTTATCAGAAACTGGAGCCGTGAAGACAGACCTGGAGGAAAACCCCAAGAAACAAATCGAAGACAAGCTAATGTCATCGATAAGAAGTTCACTTCCTACACGAAAAGACAGTGACTCAGAGGATGAGGATTAAAAAAAATTAAACACCTGTAACTTCAAACCACAAAAGCCATGTGACAGCTACATGGAAAACACTCCGAAGACCTTAAAACCGAGCAGAGGGGGCGGCTTCTCCTTTGTCAGCATGTGCGTTGTGTGTTGTAACCATGTAGGTGGCGCTCTTATACTGGATCAGTCCTGTATTTGGACAGGCCACTGGGCTGCTGGAGAGTGTCAAACCTACATTATGATCATCCTACAGTACATTTCAGCAGGGGAAACAACAATCACTGTTTTGTAATTTGAATAAACATTGAACTGTATCAACTACGTCTTCACGAAAGCATCACAGACGAGTTTTAACTTTTTTTTAATACCGTTTCATGATAATTATGTCACAAAATGTACATGTACATTTAATTCTGGTAAATTAAATGTGAGTTCACCTCTTTGCCACAGCGATCAGTGACAATTTTGTGTTGTTTTGTTTTAGATACCCATGTCTTGTGTAACAATCTGCCAAATTTGCTTGGTGACAGTTCCCGTCCGGTGACACCAATTTTTTATTTATTTTTTTCCATTTGGAAGCAACAAGACACACGGCAGCTTTAGCAACACACTTCAGTTTTTTTCCAGCTGTACAATCAAATTGTTTCTGTTAACAAAAAAGTTACAGATGCTGTTGCGTGGTCCATCAGTTGATTTTGAGTGTGATGTCCGCAGGTGGAGCTGCCAGCTGCTCTTCTTCTGATAGGTGTGTGTTTGTTTTCAGATTTTCTTTTTTTTCCTTTTACAACATCCCCTCTGGCAGACCTCGAATCTTCTGTTTAATTAGCAGGAGATGAAGAGAAAGAGTCAGTCACTACATTGAACCTGAGTAGTAATGCAATTAAAAGTGATACATGCTGGCTAATTCTTAATCACTGGTTCACTACTTCTTCACTACCTGAAAAGGTCAAGTCTTTATAGGCAGAAGAGAAATGAGTGGAAAGTATGGGGTGTGTGTGTGTGTTTGTTTTCGAGAATGTCTACTGTGTGTGCAGAGAAGAGATGAAAATGTTTCTGCTGTTTTTAGTCTCAATAATGGAAAGAAAATGCACATTTTCACTTTGGCTCCATAGTTTTAGCATTTATTATATCTCTTAAGTGTATGGAGTCAATTTTAGAGGTGCTAAAGGACAGTTTGGGCAACTTTTTTCATGTGTGCTGTGCCAAAAACATTTATTTCCCCAAATTTTAATCTAGTTTCTTAACTGTATTGTTTTGCCTACTTAGACACTTTTTAGTGAGATGAAATGAATTATGGGAGCAATAAACAGTTCCTGCTTGAGAAGCTCAAAACCCCTTCAGCTTGTAATGATCACATGCAAACACTGATTAACGTGAATGGCTCACCAGCCAAAAACAGTTTACTACCTCCAATTGTTAAGTAGGAAGCTTTAAAAGTCCCTAAGCTTGAGAGATGACCTCAAGTGTCTGCAGTTTTTCTATCCTCTTCATTCATAACCCTTCTCTGAAATCTTCAAGTAAAAAAAATCAGTTAAAAGCATTCAGATCTGTGTTCTCACCAAAAGTACCACCTTCTTCTTTCTCCTCTGGGAAAGCTTTGGTGAAAGTCGCATGAGAGGGTGAACTGAATGAGACTGGAGGAAAAAGGAGAGAGAGCTTCATGAGGATCTGCTGAGTAGGCCAAAAGACCAGAATTTCGCTCCAGATTTCAGTATTTAAAGTCGCATTTGCCACCTGCTGTCATGCTGTATCAGCTCTGTGAGGGAGCCGACAGCACCCAAATGGCCAGCTCTGAAACTGAAACTTACTTAGGTTTGTTTGCCGTTTTCGGGGGTGAAAAAAGAGTCTTTAGATTCGTTGTTCACTTCAACAGGTTTTGAATAAAAATTCATAATCAACCTGAAAGCCTCAAAGCAGATGTTTTGTGTTCTCCTTTCCCACCCATGCTGCCAATTGAAATGACCAAAAGCAGTTTAAGCACTGCATTAAATTAAAGCAATAACTCTCGAAAATGACAAATTAATGGAAACATCAGACACTAAGTTTGATTGGTTTGCTCATTTGCTCACCTCTTTTTGTACAGCTCCAACAGAGTTGCGTGCTTTGGAGTAATGAAACAGGAACTAGGGGGGGGAAAGGAGCAGAGTCAGTGAGCTGGTGCTGAACAAACAGCAGAAATGATAGATAAAGTGTAAAGACAACTAGGGAAGAAAACTTACTCTTTTGAAGACATTCTGAACCTGCTCCTGTGGGGGAAGGAAGACAATTAGGCATTAATAACAGAATTAAAGTTCTCACACTCTATCCTGCCTCCATTGACTCTTGAATACAGTAAACAGGCAAAACAGCAACAATTCAGCAAAACGTAAGAGACCACACATTCCAGCTCTGTTACTTCCTATGGGTATTGTGGTATCATGTCATGTTGTCTTCCTGTTGACTCGGTGGCTCACCTGCCCACTCCATAACTTCAAAAAGAGATAAACTTGGGTAGCAATATCCAGACACAGTCATGTTTATCCTCCTAACCAGCTTTATTCTTTCCTCTTTTTTCCTATAGACGCACTTTTTTTTCATTTCGTCATTTCTTCTCTTTGTACTTTTTTAAAGGACTTGCATCTGACACAGCTTGCTGAAGAGAATTGAAATTTGACACCTGAACATCTATTGAACTGGACTTTTATTTTTTTTAAGGATTAGTTTGTCAGCTGTGGTTTGAAGGTATGGTTTTTCACAAGTCAAGCATTAAAAGCAGTTTTTAAAGTCATATAGTTTGTGATCATATATCGAAAACCCCCTTAAAATGTTAGCATGAGGCCTATAGCATAGAATAGAATAGAATAGAATAGAATAGAATAGAAACCTTTAACCTCCTAGGACCTGCCGTCCACACATGTGGACATCACATTTTGGGTTATTTAGACCAAAATACTCAATTTTGCTCTACAAGGGCCTGATATCCACTTACAAGGACATTATACTGCTACTGTTCTATTGAAATTTTAAACGAATATCCTCATAAGTGGCTCTTATTTTTCTTAGAAACAAAAATTAGGTAAAAAAAAATAAAATCTGGTCATTCTTTGTATTTACATTCATCAGGTCCCAATCAGCCCAAATATCAAAAGAGAAATTAGGAGGTTAAAGTAGCTTTAAAATGTTTGCCTACCTCATTCTGGTTTCTCCGCAACACACCACTCAAATCATCACTTCTGATCCCTCGCACCTGCAGATAAACAGTACACTTATTTATAGCTCGAAAGCTGGCAGTGAATGCAGCATAATACCTTTGACCACTGATTTTTCTATTCTTATTTCTTATTTTCCCACAAAACACAACATCAACATTGTTTGGAAGTAAAATCGAACATTTGTACTCAAACTTGTAAGTGTCTGTATATTTATTGTCACAGAGTTGCTCAAAGCACTGAATGTGTGGTCTGACTGCAGATGATTGGCACTGATGCTGTTCATCAATAAGTGATGGCAATAAGTCATAATTACACAAGACATGTAGACCAGAATGAGTGGATCATCCACTAAATTAGGAGGAAAATAACAACAGCAAAAAAAATTGTAGACTTTGAAAAATGCCTCAGTGATGGAGGGATGATTGTAAATGAAGAGTCTCACTACCTTTTGTAACACTATGCCGTCTTCCCACTGATCAAGAGGACTGGCATCTGGATAAAGATACACATAATGTTAATACTTATCGATGTTTTTATAGTAGGGCAGCATAATTCAATAAATATAATATTGTAATTAGACTGATACCACGACATCATGCATATGTAGTCCAAAATAATAATTTGGAAGTCCTTTATCATCATTTATTGTATTTTTATGTGTTCAAATTTCATATTATTATTAAGCCTCTAATATCAGGAGGCTGCTGGTGTATGTTTGATGCAATACTACATTTGACTGTGAGGCTCGGGGCTACTCATGAGTGACTGTTATCGAACGACATGTTGAAAACGTTCAAGCTTTCCTCAATAAGCATCAGCATCTTTAAGCTGTCAAAGAAACATTTCAGAATAATAACATACAGGTTGAAGATAGTGTTGTGAATTTCAGAGATCTAATTTAAAAACCTATTTGGACCGACATCCACTGGTTCTGTATCATTTCATTTACAATTTTCTCCATGTTAACATGTTGCTGTCTGCATAGATGTGCTTACGTCACTGTCACTGTGCGTTTCAGAGTTAAAACAGAGCGCAACATTTTAATATGAGGTCAGGTAAATGCTTTCCATTCAGGTATCAAACTCCTTCATTTAGAAGGGAAATTTATTTGATAAATCATTTTAATAGGGGATCGGTACTTGTAATAGAGTACATTTTACATTGGGATAATTCTACTGGTACTAAATTTTAATAATAAATGCAATTTTTTCTCTTACAATGAGTCATTTATAAAAGATTTCCCCAGTCTGAGCAGAGCACCCAGACTGGAGTAAGACTGTACATATTGTACCAGTTTTTGCACTTGCACACATTGTGACTTTTTTTGTAAAGTGGGATGACCTTGAGCTAACATCACCTATAGGGGCATTTATGAAGAATTATTATTAATCAGAATCATACATTATGCCTATCACATCTGAAATGGTGTATCACCTTGGTGTATTGCCAGTCACCATTCATTACATCACAATCCATTCACTACATACCAATTTTATACTTTTGTTTAAAATATCCAGTGAAGAAGTCTTATTAATTAAAAAGACTGCGCAAGATACTGCATCTTTGAGTACAAAGCACATCAACCTATATTTATTAGCTCATTATAGATCTATACAGCACTGATAAATCATTAGGTGACAATGAATGATTGAGTTAGAACTTATTAACCATTTCAATGTTGGCTACGTTGTGTTACATTGTGGTGTTAGTCCCTCTTTAATTGCCTCTGAATCCACCTTTGCATTGCTTTTTTTTTTAACATATACTGAGAGTTTAAGTGCAAGCTGAAATAGTCCGACAACTATGACTCAGATATTCCTTGTTTCCTGAAACCAATTAGTGATGAAGCCTATTTGTTATATAGTGAGCTGGAATTTTCCACTTCTTGCATCAGGATTAGTATACCATAAATAATTATTTTAAAAAGTTACACTAAATGTACGACCGGCATCATAACTTACAGACGCATTCATAAAGATATAAAACCTTAAAAAATGCACTCAAAATTACACGTTGTTTATAAGTGATCGCCACTGAAAACAACTTTTAGAGCATGATTAATTTTAGCTGCTAAAAACAACTCATGCACCTTGACGATGGTGCTGGTTTACATGTATCTGACTCAGTATCATGTTTCACCCACCTGTTGTGCTCCAACATCCAAAGCAAATGAATAAACACAGCAGAAAAAGTTGTTGCACAGCTGACAGAGTCATATCTCCACTTTCTTCTTCTTCTTCTCTTTTTCTCTCTGTATTTGAGGAAGGTCTGCTTGACGTGGCTCTGCTCTCCGGTCTCGTCTCCTAACAGCTGTGAGTGTTCTGAATGCATTGCCCTCTGCTCGCAGCACTTTAAAAGCACGCAACTTTGCTGGCTGACATGCATCTCCTCAGGTGGCCAATCACAAACACACCAATCTGAGCATCAGCAAACCCGCTTGCGCAAACTCCAACGCACCTTGCACTCCCTCCATCTCTCTCTCACTCTCTCTCTCTCTCCACTCGCAGGGCGTAGAGTTGGAAAAATACAGAGCACTTGGAATGTTGAGCTCTGGGAGTATTGGGCTGTTCTGCTGCGTGGACTGACGTCAAGTTGATAACAAAGATATGACTGGAGTCTCCTTCAAGGAAAGGAAAGTGGATGGTGACTGTGATTAAGAAAAGCAGCCAATAAACTGCATTAAATGTTAAAAAGATCACCAGCATTTAATGTGAACTCCTGCGGGGAAATCATTATTGTTCCTTAACGAATGATTACTGTATGAGCTACTCCCATATTGCCTAATTAAGATACAGAAACAAATGGACACTCTCAGGTGATTCCGAAGATCTGCAGCTATAAATGAATATGAAGATTCATGCTCTCTTGTTCTGGTCTTGATGTAAATGTTACTGGGATGTGATTGGACGGTGATTAATTTTTGTATGAGGAGATTTGTATGAGCTTGAGTAATATGGTATGTTTGCTGTAGTCAAAAAGTTCTGCTTTAAAACAACCTAAAACGGCATGTTGTTGTTTCTGCTGGGTTATCACATGCTGTAGTACGTTCTTACAGGACACATTATTTCTAAATGACTAGTGTTAAATCATGGCAACCCTGGACTTGCAATGTTCCTGTCACTTCAAAGATAATCTGGAAATGTCAGCCAATGAGTCTCTGCTTCGGGTACACCAAGAATTGAGCTTTAACTCGTTTCAAACCCCTTTAGAAGCCTCAGCAGCTTCTAAAAGTTTCTGAACACAAGATTTTCATCAACTAGGGAAGTCTAATTTTTCAGCTAAATCTTATTCTGAGAAAGTAAGACTGGCCTGGCATCTGTTAGACTGAAAACCCTATGAGAAGCTACAGGGCAAGTTAAAGCTTGCTAAAACTTCCTGAAATAAGCATTCATAGATAGATAGATAGACCTGAAGCCTGCATACCTTGTTGTTTTATTTAACAGATTAAGCAGCACACCTTGTGTCAGGTGGTGCTGTGACGTGGACACTGTATGTTATTCTTTCAGGGATTAACTGTTCTGATCGGGTAGACTGGAGGCAGAGCACCGCACTCATATTTCCCCTGACACTGACACCAGATTTTGTACCAAAACCTACTAATAAAGGTGAATCTGCATTGTTACACCCTGGAAACACTTAATTTTTTTCTTATTCATTGTTTTGGTTTTCCTATTTTTTTTTCCAGCGATCAACTCACAGGTGATTAACACCCGATTCTGAACCTCTGCTGTGTTTTTTAACCTCTTTTTATTCATTGTTTTGGTTTTATGAAAAAAATCTGTCCCACAAGAAGCAGATAATCTGCTATCTGTGATAGACAGACTTTCCTTGTAGACAGGCAGAGAGGAATATATTAAACCAATAAATTACACAAAGGTTACAGACAAAAATGACCCATTAAAATATTTTTGATAATCTATGATTATCTCTCACCCCAACCAGTCGCAGCAGATGGCCGCCCCTTCCTCAGCCTGGTTCTGCTGGAGGTTTCTTCCTGTTAAAAGGGAGTTTTTTCTTCCCACTGTCACCAAAGTGCTTGCTCATAGGGGGTCATATGATTGTTGGGTTTTTCTCTGTATGTATTATTGTAGGGTCTACCTTACAATATAAAGCCCTTTGAGGTGACTATTGCTGTAATTTGGCGCTGTATAAATAAAACTGAATTGTTTTTAATACCTTTTGCTAAAAGGTCTTCATAAGAAATCTGCATAAGAAAGACTGACACTTTTCAAAGATACAAATACTAATTTCGTGCATTCATATTTTGCTGTTTTGCAATATGTTTTTATCTTTCTGTAGCTTTGCTTTTATTCTGTTTTGCATGACTGTGGGTATCAGTGCATTTAAATAAACCCTGACTGAAAAGCTTAAACCTTAAACATAATTTAAGTGATTATCAAATGAAAAGTCTACTCAACCTGCTGATTGAGCCTCCTTGTCATGCAGCAAAGAGAAGGGGGAAAAAGCAATAAACTCAAACATTGTTTACTCTTGAATCTTTCAAGTGTGTGTATATGAAGATCTGGTAATCAGGGGTCATCTTGTGTGATTGCCTTGTACAAAAACAAAGGAAATGGGAATGACTGAATCACAGAGAAACAGTTGATTTGTTTCTCATTTTGAAAAATAGACATGCTCCATTCCACGGCACTTACGCAAAAACCAAATGCTTGATTTAAAACATACAGCAATGACGGATCTGATGAGAAATAAATGGTTATTTTTTCATTTGTACTTTCAGTTTAGGTAACACGTATGTACGCACCGGTTTTACCTTTGCTATTAAAAGGAAACACAGAAAACTATGATACCAAGCTAGTGAAGATTTTGAGTGGCAAACAGTGATATAGCAATAAGAAAATTTGCAAAAATGATGACTTATGTAACTTTAATATTGCCTTTTACTACTTTTAAAATAAAATAAGGATACTGGGGTTTGGCATGGTGGCCGCCAAGGTGATTGCTCTCTGGTTCGGTGCAGCTTTTATCTGTCACACACATCTTTGTGCTAACAGACAGGTGTTTCATTAAGTCTCGCTGAGGTGGCCATACTTTTCACCCTGTCAGAAAATAATGATCATCACATTTTTCAGTAATCTACGTTTGTGGGCTACAGTCAGAAGATAGTTCTTATTTTCTGTTTGGGGTTGGGTGGGTAGTGTTTTTCCCTAAACGAGCAGTAGAGACTGATATATTAGTTAAATCATATCTATTAAAGTAAAGCTGTAGCTATAATGTAGCAGCTTAGGATGCAAAAACATATTTTTCAGTCTATGGTCTCCTGTGCTTCCAGTTCTGATCCTCTCTCCTTTGCTTGTGCTCCATGGCTGGTCTATGGCTGCCCATCTGGCACACCTATCTGGCACACCTGGCTCCAATCACAGTATCACCAATCCTCCACCCTCTCTCAATGGCATCACCTCTTACCAGTTGCTATAGAAACAGCCTCCTCATTTGTTGTTTTAAGTTTTCTGTAATGAATTCCCTCGTGATCTGTGGCGCTCCAACGTTGACTCTGTTCTGCATGTGCCAGTCAGATGCTCTCTTTGTTCAGTCTGCCATAATCTCTTTTTTTCTATATAGTTGTGGCCAGGTTCTGACATTACTGGAGTTTTTTTTTTATTGATTTTTGTCACGTAATCTTATCGTCTCCATGTGCAGGCATGATTGCTGCCTAGAAATAGACCATAAGAAGGTTTGGGTTTTCTTTTTATATGATCCTGGGCATCTAATTGCATGATGCAGACAAATAGAAGGCATGTATTTTAATCATTCTGAAAAGAAAGTTCAAAATGTTAACCTATAACAGGTGTATGGAAGACAGGACTGTATATACACTTAATAATTACGCAGCAAGACACGGAAAGGAGCAGAACTTGGAAGTAAATTAAATTTAAAAAATGGCAGAAAAGTGAACACAAGAGGGCAAGAAGGATGTGCTGAAACAAGGCAGAAAGGGCACTAGAAGCACAGGAGAGGATAATTATTATAAAACTGATGTAGGAACTAAACTCAAAAGGACTAAAAATGATATCATATCAGAATAACAGAGGAACAGAAACAGGAATGTAACAAACATGAAAATTCAAACTTCAAGCATTAGAAATTTCATTGAAATGTGTCAGTGTAGGAAAAGCAGATAGTGTGAAATGGTTCTACTGGTTCTGCTAGAAAAATATTCACTGAAGTCCCAAATATGCAGCTACTTAACTGTCTTCATCACTGGTTGTGTGGTATACACAGGCCTTGTCCACCACAGGACACCTTCACTTGAAACCCTCAGCTACTGGATTCTTCTGTGTTTCAGGAAACCCTTTAAACTCAGTGCTTATGGCCATATTGATTAAAGAAACTCAATGAGTTTGTTATCTTTTTCTATTTATCTGTTGACAGTTTTATTTAGAATAGATTGTGTCCAGAAAAAAAAAAAAATCAGTTTCCATGTTACGGGGGGTTGAGTTGTTTTTCCAAGTGTGGACATGCCTGTCAGCGACACCGGACCCATTAAAATAAATGAATTCACGTTGCAGCATGAGGTCACCACAAATACGGATTGCTTCTTCCAGGTAGTCAAAATTAAAAATTTCACAGGATCTCTAAAGCTGCATCACTGCTTTCTTGTAAACAAATGAAACTCCAGTTTACCGTGACTGTTGTGCATTATTTGTATACTTGAAGCCTCAAAAGCATGTTTTTCCTCATAAACTATTCGATTATGTGAGATTATTGAAACTATTCTGTTTCTTCCACCCATCCATCCCCAGCAGCCTGCTGTACTCTGTGTTCAGCCTTTGTTGTAACTGATCATCGGTGGAATAAGGTGAAACCAATTCAAGAATATGAATCTCACTGAATATGTTCTTATGTGTGAATCTTACAGTAAAGAGGAGGCCTCCAGAGTGCTGCTAGCTGTCAAAAGCTTCACAGTGTAATTCTGACAGCCACTATTTGCAAGATTAGAACATTTGAAACCTGGATCCAATGAATCAGGAGACATTATAGCTCATCATTTTCTTTCCATCTTTCAAACCTTTTATTGTTATCTTCACTGCCCTTCTGTAGAAAGCGAACCATAAGTAACATGATCCACTGAATATTATTAAACAAGTGAGACAGATACTGTTCAGCCTCTGAGGAATTCACGTCTGTATCACCACATGATCTGATTTTTCACTCCTCACTGAGGTAGTCTAGGTGAGAATTAAATGCAGCTCTCTATCGTTCCACCCATTAACAAACATCAGAGCTGAATTTTCAGCACTAACATGAAGATTTCCGAACACCTCCCGTCACATACATGACAGAAATATTTGTGTCAGAGTCTCATGGCAGTATGGCGCATGATGCTTCCCTGAACAAAAATTGCCCATTAGCATCCCAAACACTAGTGATGTAACTCCCCGTGGTCGTGGGTTGACGTTTGTGCCATGACGGTACAGCTGCTGCCTATGGGTGCACACGGCGGTGTGATCCAATGAAGAAGTGTCCTGCAGTCTCGAGGTTCCCAGTATAGCATTTAGGCTGATTGGTTTGTTGCAACAGCTGCTTCACTACTATGAATCTCTTGAGACGCTTTTATATTGGATAACCCAAGCTTGCTGCCTCTGTTTGTGTGTGTGTCCGTGTGGCTATGTGTTTGATTTGCTGCTACATCGCTACATCCTCCTAAAGGTTATGGGTGCTTGATTGCGTATGACTGCACAAAGACAGAGCACCCTTCTTGCGTTGTATCACTTGGAGACTAGAAAGAACAAAGCAGAATGGAGAGCAAAGCTTGAACCTCATCCACCCACCAGATGTCCACTGACTTCTGCGCCAGTTTCACAGTGTGCTCTGTTTACACCCACTGGCCACTTTGTTAGTTACACTTTGCTACTGCCAGGTTGGACCTCCTTTGGAATTCAGAACTACCAAAATTCTTTGTGATAGATTGAGATTCAATAAGTTGCTGGAAACATTCGACAGAGATTTTGGTCTTTATTGGCGTGATAGCATCACACAGTTGGGCCATATCTAAGGGTCGTGCTGTGTATGTTTCACCATTCAAGATAGGACGGATCCATGTGTTCATGTTGTTTATGTCAAAATCCGACCCTACCACCAGAATGTCACAGCAGAAATTTATCAGAACAATCTTGTCCAATCCTCTACTGTCCAATTTTGTGAACCCATATGAACTGTAACCTCAGATTCCTGATGATAGCTGATGTGAGTGGCATCCAGTGTAGTCCTCTGCTGCTGTAGCCCATATGTATCTGAATCTGGATATAAACCAAATCTTTATTTCAAGCATAAAAGTAACATATTTTAATAAACTGAAATATTCAGCTTCAAGGTTCAACATGTTCTGTTCCTGTTTATTCAGAGCCGCTCTTCTGCATACCATAGTTGTAACAACAGAATACAGAAGAGCATATCCAGAGTTTCAGTTACCTTTCCAGCAGCATTTTCTGAAATACACGGACCAGCTCATCTGGCACCAACCTTGTTCAGCATCACTCTTTTTCCCTCATGAAGATCCTCATTTTAAACGTCAGCAGGCCATCTTTTCACCATGTCTGGATGCCTAACTGGATTGGATTGGTTGCGTGTGATCAGCTGGTCACAAAAGTGAAACAGAATGGTTGCCAAATTGAGACTGAATTTGCCAACCATTGTTGAGCTTCCCTTCTGCTTTTAGTTATCGATGTAGTGTAATTGCAAAGAAATAAAGATGTAGGCCTAAGAGGCTCCAAAGATCTTTTAAATACTTTTAAATTGTTTGTTTGCCTTTCAAACCAACCAGAATGACAGGAAGCTCCTCTCCAGAGTCAGCTTTTGACAGGAAAAAAGATTCTTGATATTCCATTGTTTTTTGTTGGGGTGTTTACCACACACTGGCATTAATGAGTAAGTCCACATCACACTGTTGTTAAGGCCCATCAGTGCTCTTCTCCTTATTAACCCCATAACTCAGCTTGCCCCGCCAGCAGGCATTACCTTTAAAATGACCCACAGTATCGTATCTTACGTGGTCGATGCAGCGCAAGTGCTCCTCTGGGAACCTGAAAACACATACACTTTAAAGGGCATTGCTCAACACTTTTTCGTGACCTGTGATCAAATTATACATATATATATATTTTGCTCGAGGATGTGCACAGTAACATGATTTGATGCTTTAGAAAGGAGACAAAAGTTGCTATTATTTCTATTATTATTTTGATTTTAAGAGACTTCTTATCACAAGAGGTAAAAACATCATGAAGCTGGAAATGTTTGATGACACCTCAAGGGACATGGCAGAGCTACAGTAATTTTTTAAAAGTTATAAAATCCAAAATACTGAAAAAAAAAATTTTCTTTGGCTAGTAGCATAAACTGGGACTCACAATGATGACTTCGACCCACTTATCATTGTTAAATGGAGCTGTCATCAGAATCTAACAATGAAATATAAGCAATTGGTTTTAGTTTGTAAACTCTGTGGTTGAACACAGAAAACAAGAAAAAAGGAATTTAATAAACCGTAACCTCTACCATGGGTCTGGTCCTCTGTTATGCTCACATGGTTTGGCTCTACTTGTCCCCTTAAAAGGAGGGTAATTGCGTTTATCCTGTGATGAAACATTTTCATCATGTCTGTAGTGGTCTCTTCTAGCGACACAGCCCCATCCATAGGGTGCGGCTGAATGCTGGCTAAAGAGTTTGAAGAGAATGAAAATGATGTGAATCGTATGCACAGTCTGCAGTTCTCAACCCAGCTGCATGTGTAAGGGAGACTGATATGTTACTCTCAGTCCCAATCATAAAACTAATAAATTAATATTTCGGAAGAATGGTTTTACATCCCTCCATCCCTCTTTTGCACAGTTTTAATGACCTTTTGCTAACTTTAGCCTCAGCTGACCGGCGTGGCATCCAGTATGAGATTCTGCTGCTGAACCCCAAGTATTTCAAATGTTGTTTGATGTGTTGTGCATTCATGCCTTGGTTGTAACAAGTGGTTGTTTGACCTACTGTTGTCCTCCTACAAGCTCAGGCTTTCTCTTTTTGAACCATTTTGTGGGAAAATCCCAGTAGATCAGCTGGTCTGAAATAGTCAGACTGGCCTAACAGGCACCATGCCACGCTAGGTACAGGTACACCTGTTAAGCAGGTGTACCTAACAGAGTGGGTGTATATAACTAATCAAAAAATGTAGGTCCTTTGGCTTTTTCTAAACACTTTTCCTTGATCACATGACATTTTCCACTGAAGTCAGAGAAGGAAAGGAGGTATTCATAAGGCTGTGATACAAAGACATTACACTTGGCTATTTAATAGTACACTAGGCCCACCAAGGTCAAACTACAAAAATATGGTTTGCAAAGTGGAGGGTGAGTTTATATGGACTGTTATATCCTTAAATGTGTTAAAGGATTATTTCATTGACTGGCTTTGCATCTTTCTTATGAAGAAAATTACACAAGCATTGGAGTCTGACGACATAAAGCAAAAGCAAGGCATTAACACCTCTATGTTGGAGGTTCAGCTCAGTGGATTCAGCGCCTATTCAGCTTCACACACATTTACATATATTTACTTCAACACCACAGGGCAGTGGATGTTTATTCTTTATTGCATGTGTGGTCCTAATTAAAACAAACCTAATTACCCTCCTTTACAAAGTGGCTGTGGCTGAACATCTGAATAAGTACTTGATCAAGTTACAGAACAGTACACAATTCACTGACCTAACTCACGGTCAATGTTCCCTCTAATTTTTCATGTGTCTGAGCGAACACTGTGAGCAACAGCAGACGTGTGCACTGTGGTCACGCCAGTATCTAATCCATGCAAGTTACATGGTTTATTAAAATAATCAAATTACAGCATTTACATTTATGTTAGACTACTTTTAATTAACTGCTTTAGCCCACTTACAATGAAAATTTAAAAAAAATCTTGTTCATGACCTGTGTAGTTTGTTAACACTATTGGAAGTAAAAATAACTTGAACACCAATTTTGAAAACAAAACTTTCTTTTTTTTTTGTAATAAAGCTCTGACTTGTATTATGAGTATGAATCTGTGGTCTATGAGAGAGTCCTGTAACTCTGTCTGCAAAATACAGTATAATGTCCAATGCTGGGCAATTAATTATATAGTTACTTCTTCAAAAAAGTAACTGAGTTATGCAAACAACAAGTATTTTTTTTGCAGCTGTTTACCTAAAAATGCAGCCAAGGCGTTTTTTTAAATAAACATTTTAAACTATTTACAGAACAATCAGCTGTTCTGCATCAAATTTGATGCCACACAAATTATTTGTGCCACTCCAAAAAAAAAAATTTCTGTCCACTATGAGATAAAGGAGAACAACAGCCTGATACCTGCAGGCCTGACAACAGGAGATGTATCACTCCTGTAACACCTGTAACATTCAGCAGTCGCCTCATTGTTCTGACACACACAACAAAACTATTGACTTCACTACACACTAACTACACAAGATTTCCCCCCTTCCTAAACAACTAAATGCCATGTTGCCATATCATTTTTTGATTGGTTGACATGGTACATTTTTCTAGGGTGGGTTTTTTTGGTTTGTTTTTGCTCACAGGCAGAGAGTGTTTCGAGCGTTTTCCTTATAAAACGCCGTTTTTACCGTTTCTTCCGCAGTAAATATAAACAACGATAGTATTCGGGAAGAAAACCAAACATTGCATATATTTTTATCATAACTCTGGTTTTACGTGGCCTATCAACACAATTTAAAAACTGGTATAAAGTCCACACTTTTTCCGTCAATTGTTCCGTCTGTCCTGCTCACATCTCCAATGGTTGTACACGTTGTCATTAACGTGGCTTCACTCCACATCAGCCACGCCGCTTTGCTAAAACACCGGTGTCGGCACATAAGGACGCTGTCATAGCCTGTCAACGACGTTGATTAGCTGCGTATATACGAATGTGAATCGCATTATTGGCTGGACTATGGGATAAGGTGGCATCGTTCTAATCCCATACGGGAGCAGCCAGTCACTTACTGACTAACACTGCAAAACAGAATTGTTAAAGTATTAAGTTTAATTTCAATTCAGGTTAGATTTTTTTTTTTTTTTTTTTTTTTTTTTGTGCGCAACGCAGATTTTCTGTGCGCAGAGACCGTGCCAGCAGTGTGCAATTGCGGACGCGAGCAGCTTAGAGGGAACATTGCTCACGGTGCATTAAAGACACTGGTAAATCAATCTAATAGCCGAACAGCACCTCTGACAGATGCCATCATTTAATACACAGTGACCAATGCAACTTAGTCAGCATGAGTCACAGGATACCCTCCACTGGTGAGACAGAGGAAGAAGATGCAGCCCTACCTCACATACCAGCAGCAGCTGGATGAAAAAACTAAACAGCAAAAAACTGAGACTTTCTGTGTGTGTGTGTTCATACAGTACCGCTACATATGTGGACTTTCATGAACTCACTGTTCATGAAAGTCTGATGAACAGGCTACCAAACTCTAGTACAAAAACAGATGATAAATGAAAAATTTTATGACAAATATTACACAGCTATGTAATGTTTACTATTTATTTTACTTTTAACAAGTGGTTAGCACCCCACATATAAACTACAAAAGAATATTTCACCTAAACACGCTCCATATTTCTCTACATATTCTCACCTGCTGAGTTTGACATCAGCAGGTGAGAATAAGCGGAACAATTTCACCCTCATGTTTGTTTATAATCCAAGTTTGGTGCCCTATATATCATGATGTTGTTCAGATTGTCATTGTTGGAGGCTATGTTATGGTTTGAGGCTACATTTCAGTCAGTGGTATTGATGGAAATAATTCACCATGCAACACCACCATGTAAAAATCCCAGCAAATATTTTGGGGTAGGGGGCTGAAAGCATCTGATTGGCTTCCTCCCACAGTCCAAAGGCTTGCTGTTAGTGGGGTTAGGTTACTTGGCGATTCAAAATTGCCCATTGGTCTGAATGGACTGCTTCTTAGAAAGCACTTTTCTGCTCTACCTGAACACTCATAGTGCATAAGTGCAACATGCCTCGTTCACCCATTCATACAAGCACTTTTTTCTATGCTCAAGTGCTTTCTATCTAACATTCACACACATTCACACTCAGATGGATGCAACGAAGAGCAGCTGGGGGTTAGTATCTCGCCCAGGGATATTTGGCATGGAGGCTGGAGCAGTCAGGGATTGAACCACCAATCTTCCATTTAGTTTGAATGGTTATGTGTCTCTGTGTGTTGGCCCTGTGACAGGCTGGCAACCGGTCCAGGGTGCACCCCGCCTCTTACCCTATGGTATCTGGGGCAGGCTCCAGCTCACCCCCACAATCCTGAATTGGATAAGCAGAATAGGACGGATGTATGGAATGATCCCAAACACACTGCCAGTACAGTAAAAGAGCACCTGGATAGGAAAACACACTACCAGTCATGGACTAGCTTCTGCAGATGATGGTATTGAAGAAGTGCATGATCATCTTGATTTTGCTTGGGTAATATCCCAGCAACCATTTTGGGGTTGGGGGCTGAAGTTCAGTTTGACAGACGTAGCGATCACACAAATCTTCAACCTGCTGTGTGATTTGTACTTTCAATAAGCAAATCTTTGGAGTCTGCTGGACTGAGCTGTGTAAGTTAGCACATAAACACTATATTGGCCCAGCTGATGAAGCACTTTGCTTACAGCTTCAATAAAAAGCACTTTTATTATAGAAGCTGAAACACACTCTGGAGGACAATTCAAAAGATAATGGAAGCTCCCTCACTCTGTGTGACACTGATCCTCATCTGTTTGATAGAAATAGAAGGATACTGTACATGAAATTGTGTAATAATGTGATCAAAGACTATTTATCAATGATAACTGATCAGCTGGCCTTTCATCAATGTGCATATTAATTATAATGAAACTGACCTGACAGCCCATTCTTCATCAGTGGTGCTAGTTTCAGTTTCAGTCATTGTGCAAATGTACTCTTTATAAGGTTGGGGAAACCTGCAGTCAGCTGAAACCGAAGAAGTCACTTGGATGAGTGACAAAACGTTTCTCCGACTGAAAACTCTACATCCAGAGGAACAGAATCAACTTTTTGGGATTTCCTTACCTGGATGATTGAGCATGCATCATGATATGCTCAATTTTCTTATTGTTTTTGTTTTTTCAGAATCCTAAAGCATTCCAGTTTCAGTGCATCGTGTACACGTCTTCAGCATGCATTTCCTTCTTTCCAGATTTTTCCAGATCCTGTGGCCCAGGTGCCACATCTAGCCTGTTAAACTCACTTTGATGACAGTCAGACGTGTTACCATTCTGGCAGAATTTTTAAAAAATTTAATGAAAGGAGAGTGGGAGCTCAGAAAGGAAGAGTTGATTGGCTACAGTGCGGTGGCATTAGCTGTGATGTGTCACCAGCCTGTACTGTCATGATTCAAAACTCTACGGTCCTTTCACACAATAGTTATTGGCTGGCTCTAGGCTGAATCTTACTAACTGTTCAATGCACCAACAAAGATGACAAATCTCTACTAGCGGCTCACCCTTTCCTGAAAAAAAGACCTTATCTGAACGGTAAAAGACTGGTTTATTAAAATTTCTCTTAAAAATCTGACTGCAGGGAAACTTTGGGGAAAGCTAAGCACATAGGAGATAATTGCTTTATGATTCATTTCCACATTTTTGGTGTCTGTTGTTTTGTGTGTACTGAGTTTCCATGTGATGTAGTGTGCTTTGGATGAATAATTGATACACTCTCTCTTTAACCCAGGTCAAGCCTATCTTTTTAAACCCAATAATTTAAACCCAATTATAGCTGCAATGGGTTATTTAAATCCATTGCAGCTATAACAGCTTCCACTCTTCTGGGCAGTTTTTCTACGAGATTTTGGAGTGTGTCTGGAGCACAGTCATGCCAGAGCAAAAAAGGCCTTCCTTAAAATGTTCCCATAAAGTTGTAAGCATGGAACTGTGGACCCTGGACAAATCCCAGAAAAACAAGCCCAAAGATCCCATCCATTAAAGCTTAAACATGCCACTGTGCAGTCAAGCAGTCTTAAAGGAGTACATGGACACAGCTTATCTACCACATTTGAAGGTGGAAGACCATTTAAGGATTTAAATACTAACAGTGCCTCTTTGTATTGGATTCTGTAATGCACAGGGAGCCAGTGCAAGGCTGCTAACACTGAAGTAACAAGATCCCACTCTCACTAATGTGAAAGCCAAAGTCACCTCCTCAAAGGCATCTCCCTTTAATCATGCCCAATCATCCGGTGAAGTATTAACTGTTTTTAACCAGGACAGTTACAGCCGAGAGCTTCAGACATTACATTACTGACGGAGTTCTGCTGGTACACACAGTCACAGCACAGTGACTCACAGCATCCTCATCAGGAACAGCACTTTCCCAGAATCAGTCGTGTTGTCTGGTAAGAATCGACTGTGAGCAATTTCTGTCGATCAATAACAGACGGCACAATAAAAGTTTGAGTATTTTTATTGGTGCGAGAGCTTATTGGCAACTCAATGACTCTATCCACTACTCACTATTACAGTTCATCGTAGGAACATTGAAAAACACTCATTACATCAGTAGTAGTAGTTTTTTCTTTTTGTTGTATGAGCAGAGTCAAAGTTAGCATAACAGAAAACTCGTGCTATTTGTGAATGGGTTTTTATTATAGATATGTTATAATTGCAAAAGAAAATGGAATAATTTCATAATGTATTCATTTCCTTTCAGGGTTTGCTATTTCCAGGGGCTCTGGCTTGCTTTCAACTAAATATTTTTGGAAGGATTTTTTTATGCTCAAGATGCATTTATGGAAATAGTAACATGTTCGTGAAAGCTCAATGGAAATACTTTCTAGACGTTGAAACATGAATAATATATAACAAGGATAATGGCCCTCAATTTGTCTGATGTGCATCAATGTGTCTCTTCCTCAGAATAATAACAATTAATTTTGTTTTTTACAGTAACATTCAAGATCAGAGGTCTCAAGGAGCTGTCATATTTAAAGAAGGTGTGGTAGGATGATGCAGGAATCAAAGAAAAAGGGGTAAAATGTCCATAACTCGTGACAAAAGTGGGGAAAAAATAAAAATAGGGAAACTGATGAATGTAAGTAAACTGTGTTTCAGACAATTTTGATTAGTGAGATAATATATATATTTAAAAAATGTTCTTTCTATACATCTGTCTGAGAAAATATAAGGGGAAACCTGGACTTCTTTGAATGTAGGAAACTTCAAGTCTGATCAAATGATGTTAATGATAAAGCCTGCAATATTTTATTTGGTAATAGATTTACTTATTGATCACCTTTCAATTGGAATAATAAGTCATTATGATTCTCTGTAAACATGTACAATATCAGAACAGCCAAACATGCACAAGACAAACTTTGCCTACTATGTCTGAATCAGATGGCGTCCTCAGAGGTCAGACTGCCATCTTGTGGTAAACTATGCTCCACTGCTTCATACTCAAAGACACATGTAGTTCTGGTTGTATGCCATCGTTACAGGCAACAGTGTAGTTGTCATGATCCCTGGGATGAGCTGTGTTTTTGAGTTTGTAACCTTAGTTAATACATCTAAATCTGGAGCTCTGTTTAGGTTTGAGTCTTATTTTTTAAGGGATGGATTTATTTTGGGTCTTGTCTGCGTTTCATTGATCTTATAATGCTTTTATATTGGGGCTTTTTTGCAAGTTTTATTATAGTTATCATGGTTTGGTTGTTTTTGGTTTATTCCTGCTTCCCCAGCGTACGTGTCTGGTTCACTTTTCCTGTTTTACTTTGACAGTTAGTTGTCTTTTGTAAGCTGCTTTAAGTTCTGCTTCCTTCCCTGTTACTGTCTTGATGACTTTCAACCATGTCTCATTTTCTTCCTATTCCCAGTTTCCAACTAGCCTCGGTGCCTGTACATATAGTCATTACCCACCCAGCACTACTTGGTGCTGGAAACATTCCTCAGAGATTTTGGTCCATATTGACATGATACTGTCACACAGTTGCTGCACATTTGTCGGCTGCGCATTCATGATGTGATTTTCCCATGATGGGAATTCGAGCTGGTGACTGTGGAGGCTATTTGAGGACAGTGAACTCGCTGTCATGATCAAGAAACCAGTTTGAGATGATTTGCTTTTTGTGAGCTGGTGTGTTATCCTACTGGAAGCAGTCATCAGGAGATGAGAACAGTGTGGTCACAGATGGATGGACATGGTCAGCAACAATACTCATGTGGGCTGTGATATTTAAACAATGCTCAGTTTGTACCAAGGAGGGTGAAGTGTGCAAAGGAAACATCCCCCACGCTATTAGCCGATTTCTGACCCTACCATCCAAATACTGTAATAGAAATCGAGACTCATCAAACCAGGATATGTTTTTCCAGTTCTCTATTGCATGTTGGACTTTGTTTCTCTGTCTGCATTATTAAGCCTTAATAAAGATTTGTTTGGGTGATTTCAGCCAGCTTTGAGTCTTGTGTTTGTATTCAAACCTGACAGTAATTATGTATAATACCCAGTTAACACACAAAACTGATTTACATTTGAATTGTTTCTAATTTATTCCATTTTTCCTCATCTTTCTAAATGGTGTCAGTCATTTGAATACCTTGTGCTGTTTCTGTGTGTTCAGGTAAAGTGTGATTTAAATATTTTAATGGGTGACAGATTGAAGTATTATCCTGTTTGCAGGGTTTTAAGATGAGTTTTTCCAATCCAAATATATGATCTAATGTTGTAATAACTCTAATTTGCTGCATTCAGAGAGCATAATTGAATCCCTTTACAGGAAAAGAAATCCATCTAAATCTGCATGTGCAACGTAACTCCCTCCTTAAGTGCACTCATCAGGAAATGCATTCATATCAGTTACTGGTAGTTCATGTTCTATACAGTATATCTCTTTTAAATTTATTATAATGTCAAATATAAAACGTATTTGAATAAAAAAACTAATGTATTATACTGTAAATACTTATTTGTACAGAAGTTTTTACTATCTTTATATTACATATTAAATTCATTTATGTTAACAAGGTGATGAAAGGCGTGCAAGGCAAAGCAAATCTGGAAACTAGTAGAGTTTATACAGTGTCGTAAGGTGCCATTACACTGACTATCACAGTGTTTTTGTTACTGAACAGTTCATCATATCAATAACTCAGAAAAAAAAACCCTCAGTTTGATATGTATTGCTTTTTAAAGTACTGTATTTCCCTGCTCATTTCAAGGACCAACAAAACAGCACATAGTTACTGCCAGAGTAAGGTGCGGTCTGCTAGACTGAAGCCAGAAACTACAGAGTGTTGCTGTTACAGTGCCTGTAATCACCTTTCCATCTAAACAGACGGAAATGAAAACATCATTAGTGCAGACTTCCCATTTTTGTGTCGCTCTACAAATCATTCAAGGGTGTTGTTCAGTCGAAAACTGAATGAGGAAATGCCCTGTTTCTTCCTTGTCCTCGCCTTTTGTGGAAGGCACGTATGCGTAAATACGCGTCTCTGTGGTGGTGTGGTGGGGCTCACAATACTTCTATAAGATAATAACGTAAATAACTATTAATTGTTGAACCCCAGTTATTGAATTGGAGTTTGGCTAAAAGTGGTTAAGCCATCCAATAACACAAACGCACACATACACACAGCCTGCTGCATGTGTGAAGGCCAGCGGGAGGAACCTCACGTGTTGCCGCTCACCGCTCTCGTAGCTCACCCCTACTGACTCCACACATAAACTGTAGCACACCGGAGCAGGAAGACAGGTGGTGCTGTGAGTGCGTATGTGTTCCAGGCAGTCAGTAGCCGAGCGCATGTGTGTGTGTGTGTGTGGGGGGGGGGGGGGTCTGAATAGTATCGGGGCCACGTGCCGGTGATGACGGACTCTGTGCACTTGGCAGGGACGACAGGAAGAGGTAAGATCCAGTTATACAAGGCTTGCATCAACTGGACGTGGTCTGACAGCTGTGCTAAACACGGGAACACACTGTGTCGATTAGACTCAGTTTACATCTGAATAAAAATGGTAGATTAGGACAGATGACTCATTGCTTTGAGGGCATCGTGATACCGAACTCTCTTTCTTCTACTACACTTACAATTCCTTCAGTGTTATTTTGGATCCATTATCCCAACGTTCATGAGGCAAGATAGGCCCTGCAAAGGTTACCAGTCAACAGGAATAGCACATAAATTCATTCACAGCGATCACAACCTATTTTAGATCTCTTTCTTCCTATGTCTTCCGCAAAATGAGATCTTTCATTAAGCTCATTCCGCTTTCAATCTTCGGTGAATTAGAGTTGTGATCTTATATAAAATCACCCTATATGAATTAATAAAGCTGCCACTCTCTCCTGTCACGTTTGCTCAAGTGTTGCTTCTCTCTGTCTGTCCCCTGCCTGTGTTGTGTGTCACTGAGAGCAACACACGGGACAAAGAAGGGATACTGTACCACTGAGCATGGAGACTGACTGCAGGCCATCTGACCAGCCGCCAGGACAGCAGAGCAAGCTGTCACATGTTGCTGCCTCGATAATCCAACTGCTTCATCCCTCCGTCTCCTTTTCACTACAAACCTACCGACATAATCAATGAAGCAGCAGTTTATACAAACCGCATGTTTCTTTCGTGTCCTGCAGCTAATGTCCTGAACAGAGAAAGCGACACTTACCACTTGATTCTTAGAAGACGTTCCTATCTTGTTTCATATTATTAACGCTAATTTAAGACTTCCTCATTCCCGAAAACGTGACAGTGAACCGTGGGTTCATTTTTGTATTTAACAGGCAAAATATGTAGCTGGAACCCTAGAAGAAGAGAATTCATGCAGATAATATCTCAATATGCTTATCTGGTGACATCAATTTGAACCTTTTTGACATTATTTTTAATCTGTTTATATTTAAAGTGTTACTATGGTGTAAGTGTGAGGAACTGAAAACAGCTCGAAGGTTCTTCGTACTGTGTGCTTCTGACATGAGGTGTACCTGACAAGGCGGGGACTGGCTTGAAATTATATTCTGGCTCGTTGAGTCACTGACTGACTGTTTAGGAATCTCACAGATTATGCCTCAGGTGAGCTCTGGGATTACCGAAGGGTTTAGGACACAAGGTGTTGGCCATACTGTAGGGCCTAGGCTTTCACCAATCGATGGACCGCAGTCTGGATCCCGGCTTAGATCCTTGTTTTCTCTTTACCGACCCAGATTTATTACTAGGTTTTGGCGTACAGTTTCTATTTTACTGTGCGCGACGTTTTCTGTATTTACGGTAAGGTCATTTTAACCTGCGCAGCCTTTTCCTTTGTCTTTACGGTAGTCGACGTACGTGCACAGAAAAAGCAAGCCAATTACTTGTATTGTTATCCCACGTGATACTTCTCAGCCAATCATATCATTTTTGTCAGAGCGCGTGGGGAAAACAAACCTCCGCAAGGAGAAGACACGAAAAACCTCGCAGAAGGAAAACTAAGAGAAAAGCAGGGTTAAAGGTTTACAAGTGAAATGTAGTTAAGGAGAAGAAAACTAAAGCCTGTCATTATTATTTTAATTAAATATTTTTATTTGAATTCAACTTTTTCCAAAACGCTAATTTTTATACAAATCTTGCTTCACTTGAAACGAAATAAGACCATTTATTAATAGAATATCTTCCCGGTCAGTGTGAAAATCAATATTAAACATCGTTGAAATATTTTTGGATTGTACTTTCTGTTATTTGATTGTATACAGGCACTGAAACTGATTACATTTTGTAACACTACACTGCAAACCCGAAGAAGTTAGCAGAATTCAAAAAATTTAAGGCAACCGATTGCCTTAAATTTTTAAGTTGAAGAACTTAAAGCTGAAGCATATCAGAACTCCAATATTTCGACTGCATTGACATGTACATTTTGACTAAAATAAAAGTAAAATGTTTCAAAATTATATATAAAAAAATATTCCGTAAATACTACTTACAAGTAGTAAGTCGTACTTACAAGTTTTAATCTGTATATCCTGTGGGAATAAGTTGACATAACATAACAGGAATTAGTATAACAGAGTCACTTTTTCAGTTTAGCAATGCTCAGTGTTTGCTGTTCACTTTTGTATTAAACAAATGTCAAGCATCAACTTTGAAAACTGAAAAATGTCACACAAAACGTAAAAATACAAAAAAGGCCACACTGGTTTACACTAGCTGTGACCCAGAGGATTCTGCAAATCATCATAATATCTTTAGTGTCACCCAGTGTGTAGGAGTTACGTTTAAAAGCTATGTATTATTTTAGTCACAGTGCTGTATTTCTGTAGCTGTTTTGAGAATAAACAACATGTGGATAGATTTTTTTAAGTCCCTGGTTGAATGAGTTGGCTGTAAATTTTGTTGTAGAACGTGTTGAGCATGCTCTGTTTAAACCCCTTGAAGATTGGAACTGTGAGTACACCTCCACCGCTTAGTTCAAAATTAATAGACCTACAATGAAGTGATAGTTATGGCTCTTCTCATTACAGTGATATTTGCTCCTCCGTGCAAGCCTGCTAGCATCTTTGCTGTGGTGAGGACAAGAACCTATGTTGCTCATCTTCAATTCCTCCCGCTCACATTTCAAATCAAACACAACTGCAGACAAGTGGGCAGACCCCCAAATTTAACAGGAAATGACCACACTAGGGTCTTTATTTACCAAGTCTTTAACAGAATAAAATAAAATGTAAAAAAAAAACTAAAATAAAAAGGCCAGCTGACTGCTTTTAAAGCTTGCAGTTGATGCTGAACTTTTTTAAATACCCCAATAAATTAATTGCAGTACATTTTTAAGTCACAATTTGCTTTTTGAATGTTTAAAATGTTTAGTTCTTTTTGAAACATTACATTAAAAAAACTAATATATTCTGTTTGGGGTCAAACTGACCCCAGAAATCAAAACCTTCCAAACTGCCTAATAACTAATTTAAATAAATAAGTTAAATTAAATTAGATATTTAAAGTAACAGGTGCAAAACAGTTAAAGTTGATCAAAAATAATAAGTTGAAGAAAATTTTTGATTAGCTTAAGCCATTTCAGTTAGTAGGACTGTTGTTGTTGTTTTTTGGGGGGGTTTCAAAATGAGTTTACATTATTTAATGTATTTAATTTCTTTACAGTTTACAGTTTAAAATAGGTTGTGTTAAATAATGTAAGCAGCCTATTCTTCATGAAGCAGGGGGTGAGATGGCTGCACTGTGTTTCTAAGTTTATCTCATCAAAATAAATCAGTATAAATGATCATATATGCTTGTGATTGTTTTGGATTTTTGAAAAATATTTGATTAAGATCATCAACAGCTGATGATAGTTTTCAAAACTAACTCTGAAGGATACTGTGGCTCATTCATATTTGCTCCCTTATGCCACCCTTAACCTCAATTACAAAATCATTCATAAGTGTCTTTTTTTTTTTTTTTTCCTTTTTGATTTGGGCCCAAAACATTCATGACACAGCACAGACTTACATAGAAATACTTTTAGGATTTTTGTGATATAAGGTGGATAAGTGTAACTGCTGTGAGATCATCATTTTTGATATGCAGAAGTTTTCTAAAGCCTAAACATTTAAATCATATCTTCTGCTCACCACCCAAAATCTCCACTGCTCAGCCAGTGCCACCATAAGACTATAACTTTGCTTGTCATCATTAATTTCCCTTTTTGACAAAAGCATCTGCATGTATTTAAAGTGAAGTCTGAAAACCCGATTTAACAAAAATTAACTGAGATGAACTAAGGAGCTTGGAAAGAAAAGCGTCTGGACTTAAGTTGCTTGAAGACGTTTCACCTCTCATCCGAGAAGACGCTTTTCTTTCCAAGCTCCTTAGACAACGATGACCAGGATGACTGAGAACTGACACAGACAAAAAAGATGATCCTATATTTGAGATGTCCCTTCATATTTTCAGTTTACAGTACTGAATCCATGTTGGGCTAATGTGGTCAAAGACAAGGATTATAAATCGTACGGTTGGTTACAGATCAGGAAACTGTGATCTGGAAAGACACACGTGCAGATATGTGTCTTTTAAGTAAAGATTTAAGTGAATGTGGTAAGTGTTTACATTTGGTGTTTGGTGGGAGTCTTTGGTTTCAGAATGGACCTCTATTATGGGTCACTAGCACCTGAGCACAACCTGTCTTCATACCATAAAGGTCATTTTAGATGGTGTCTCCTGGTTTACAGAAAGCTGTGCATTTTCCTGTGATATCTGCCTATATCACAAACAAATACCTATTGTCCTTGCGTAAATGCAAAACTGATTAACAGAACTGCAAAAGGGCACAAAAAGAAAAGACAATTCTGAAGGTTTTATTAACATGAGATTGACCCTGTATATTTCACTTTGAGTTATTATACTGGATGCTGGGAGCTGGCTGCTTCCCTTTCCTCTGTTCTAGGTAGTACAGAGGTGTTAAGTTTGAATGTACACTGAGAAAACATCCGCCGCCACTTCCTCCTAGATTCAGGGCTCCAAAGACCAGCAGCAGCTCCTGATAAAATTTCAAGCGTGAAGAGGAACGAGGACACTCGTGCATGATCATACTATGATATTTGGGGCACAAAGGGAGCTTTTGTATTCAGTTTAAACTCTTCTTGTCTGTTTTAACCACCCAAGCAGACCAAACTTCTCTAATATTGACAGACATAGCTGTTGTCTTTCTGCTGGTTAGAAAACTGTAAACAAGTACTGAGTGTGTCTGATGTGTGATTTTGAACTTTGATAGCCCCTGCGCTAGATAATTACTGAAAAACACACTCGTTATTAAACCAAAAATGTGGAGGCGTGTAATTTTACCCTAATCTTGGCTGCACAATAAAAAGCAAATATTTCATAGCTGACATCTTATAGGCTGACATGTTTTTAAAACAGGTTTTGGCATGAAGCTTTTCTGCTTTTTCTTTTTTTTTAAATAAAGGACAAGAGTGGTGTAAGGCTAGAGTGTCATAAAGACATTTGTTTTCTTAAAAAGTCTCCTTTGTTTTACAATACCCCATCAGACACGTGCAATCACAGGAAGTTGCACTGAGCATATAGAACTGCTTCGTGTTGCTTCAGGGGGTTGAGTCACAGAGGCCTACACAATCCCTATACAACTTTAAACTTAGAAAATCCTCAAGAGGCAATTCTTTCTTCGGGTTTGCTATAAACCGACAACATTTTTTGCTGCGTGGTTCTTTTCTGCACAGTGCTGACTGTGTCATCACTTCGTTTTTTTCTGGTAAATGTGTAGAAGGAAACATGATCAACAATTTAGCCAGTTATGGTAAAAGCTCTTTGGGAAATGTTTCAGTGTCAGTGTTATCATTAGGGTTATCTGATCAGCAAGGTGATGCGGATCTTTGACGCAACGATGGAAAAGTGATATCAGGATAGACATGCAAACTGATTTTTATGTAAAGCATTAGTATGATTTTACTGCATAATGATTTATTACAAAGCACGGGTTTTCATTTAAAGGTTCATAACAGTTCAGGAACTGTGGATGTGGTAAGTTATGAGAATATTTATGAACCTGACTTAGGTCAACATGTGTTGTTTTTAAACCACGCACCCTGGCTGCGAGACAATTCAACTTTTGCACAATCATTGTATGTGACCCTGACCGCGATGACTGCAATAAACCAGCCTGTGATGGCAATGTGACTCACACTGCTGCTGTCAAACAACAACTTAGACAGTTGTTACACATGTGACATTTACAGCTTTAAGTTTGTTTCACTAAAATCCCAACAGCGAATGTTTTCTTGTGTATTTCTACTGATGTTTAGTCCATGCGTTTATTTCAAAGGGTGGACTATTGTGATCAATTATGATCAGGTTATCTTAAAAACTCCCAGAAAAGCCTTCAGTTGATCCAAGAACAAAAAAAATCCTTATCATCACATATAAGATCTTGAATATCTTTAAGATAAGCCCCATCTTATCTTAAAAACCACATAGTACCCTATCACTCCATTAGAGCTCTTTGCTCTCAGACTGTGGGCTTACTTGTGGTTCCCAGAGTATTTAAAAGTAGAATGGGAGGCAGAGCCCTCAGCTTTCAGGGCCCTGGGCTAGATCAGGTGACCCTGAACCCTACCTTAGTTATGCTGCAACCAGCCTAGGCTATTGGGTCCTTTCCCATGATGGACTGACTGAGTATTTCTTCTACACTCCCTTCTTTTGACTCTCTGTGTTTATACACCGCTCTGCATTTAAGCATTAGTTATTATTCATCTCTGGATCTCTTCCACAGTGTGTCTTTTAACCCAATCCCCCTTCCCTCTACCCGAACCAGTTGTTGAAGATGGCTGCCCCTCCCTGAGCCTGGTTCTGCCGGAGGTTTCTTCCTGTTAAAAGGGAGTTTTTACTTCCCACAGTTGCCAAGTACTTGCTCATAGGAGGTCATCTGATTTTTGGGGTTTGGGGAACATACAGCATATTTCCAGCAATAGTCTGGGTTTCTCTGGATAATGCACAGACATTAATAGTAATCATTAGAAATACATCTTATATCATCTTCTCTTTTCTCTTTCCAGCGTCTCGTTTTCTGGAAGAAAATGACACCAATATTTTAAGTAGATGTTTTTAGTATTTTGAGCTGAACATTTCATTTTATTAGATAGAAGCGGAAAACTCACTGTCTACATAACATAAGACGCTGAGGACAAATAAAGGAGCTGAAACTCTTGAATCTCGTATGTTTAGCCAGTTAATATGATGTTTTCCCCAAACTGAAAATCAGCAGTATCATACAAGCTGTACTCATTCTATGCTGACGTAGAACTTGTTCCAAATATTTCCATCTGTGTCCATCTTTTTAAAGAGTATATAACTTGTCCCCTTTCACCTGTTTCACTTTGCATGTTATTTGTGACACATTTTCCTATCTAACTCTAGAAAGTAAATAGACAATAATATGGGCAGAGTTCTGGTGGTTAGTGTACACATGTTGAATACAGCTGATTTAGCACTAAATAACTTACAAATTGTACATTTTTTTGGTGTTAGTTTTAATCATTGTTCCTGTATCTCAGTCCTGTCCATCAACAACACACCAAAAACCAAATAAATGTTGACATGCTACATTTGGTATACAGGAGGTAACTGGGGCACACGTTTTTCAACTAGGTCGTTTAATTTTGGTAGGTGGAGCAGACAGGGTGGATTTGTGTTTGGAATGCAAACCAAGCTACCTCATTTTTTGTATATGTCTCATCCACTGATAATCGTTTACCTCGTTTCTCCCTGTGTGTATGAGGAAGGTAAAAACAAAACAAAACAAGGTTACAAATTAAGTTTGCTTATCTTTATATATTTGATATATTACATAAACCCAATGCACCTAGAGCTGTTGGGGACCCTCTTGGCCGTGTCCTTGTGCATACTTAGCAGCAGGGTCTGTACAACCTTTCTTTCGTTTAAAAGAATTCGCCCTTGTGTGGATTCCCATTACCTAAATTGGGTCACAGCTTTATGGAGTATTTAACAGTACAACAAAAGCTTTACTTGATCCAAAAGATAAGGTCGTACACCAGACTTTTTCCCCCTTTGGCTTAAGCAATAGCTCTTAACTATAACATGTCGTCCGCATTTTAAATCCAAAACCAGAGTTGACACACTGCTTATATAAAGCATTACATAAAACAATGAATCAACTCCCACAGATGAAACTATAAGGGAATAAAGTAACTCAACCAGAACCGAAAGCGGCGTTCTCTTGTTTTACTCGAGGCTATTTTTGTAATATCATGTGTGAGACCTCGTTTAAATTTAAAAAACGTGAAGTGTCTTTTTGGTAAAGCACACAGACACTCATTCAGCGTTGTCTGCAAAGGTTATACAATATCATTGAGTTATATAAGTGAGCCACATAAAGGGCCAATAGGAGCTTGTCTTGTGTGTCACGTGTCGCCTTGCGTCTGCTTCGGCGAATTGTATGCGAAATCTCAAAGCAGAACCTTTAGCAGCTCAAAGCTAGCTGGCTAACAACCAAGATGGATTCCTTCGGTGAGAGCTTTGTTTTTGTTTGGGTTTCCTCGCCGTAAAAGACGAAGAAATGACTTTCGAGTTCGTGTAAACGCACATTTTTTGGGGATATCGGTTCGGAAAGAGTTCCGGAGTTTAACAAACTGCGAAGTGGCAGTATATGTTGGCCAGTTAACCAGTAGTAACGTTAGCTGGCTCCCCGGACTTAACTGCTCCCGGGCTCTCTTATATAAACGCGGCCGATCAGCTGTGACTTCTTGGAGAAATGATGAGCTTGTGGGTCTGTGGCTAGCATTTATCCACTCTATATGGGACTTCTGTGGCTCGAAACTTCACCTTTATTGCGGATATTTACCATCGTAACTACGAGTTAGCACGATCCATGGAAATTAAGCTGCTTATTTACTAAGCTCTTTGGATTTTACGCACCGGTTCGTACCTAAACATGCCGTAGATTCTTTGTGTGTGTTTTTTTCTTCTTCTAAAGAAGTTTCTGTCTTTAGACGGGACATAAATAAAACTACCTCCGCGATGTAAAGGGAGCGATGACGTCCTCGATACGCTGAAAGTTTGTGTAATAAATAACGCCGACCTTCAACCTCCAGGTGTTTGCAGTGAATCTACATCAGATACTGGGACTTATCGGGGACCAACCATGCTACACAGGCGCCCTGTTTTATCTGGGTTGAGGTCTTATGTATCGGACTCATGGCCATCACTGAGAGTTGGACACAACTGGAAGTCTGGGTTGACATTTAAAAACGCTAAAGATAGTGTGCAATAACTGGGGGAAATGATTTCTTATGGTGGGGAGTTTGTGTGCTTGTGCCATGTTCTCAGTGACTCTTATAGTCTTCTAAGCGTCTGATTTTCCCGTCGGGAGAAGATGGAGACCGGACTAAGGTCTCACCAGGGCGAAGCGTTCGTCCACCCGCTGTCCAATCCCGGAGCTGCGGGGATCTGCCCTGAAATGTTGGAGGTAGCAGAAGAGGCCAGCCGGGCCGGGGACTTCAACTTGGCCGTAGAGATCTATAGCTCCCAACTCGCAGATCTCCAGCAGCCTGACAGGGGCTTGTGTTTGAGGAAGGCCGACTCGCTATCCCGTGCCGGGCGGATATCTGAAGCGTTGGACTCGTACTGTACAGCGGCCAGCCTTGGCAAGCTGCGCCCGGAGGAGCTTCAACTCCTGGTGGAAACCATCGCTCGAACTCTGCGTGAGAAAGAGCTGGGCATCCACGCCACGGTAAACGGGAGCAATAAAAGCAGCAGCGGGGAAGACGGGTTTCAAAATAGTGGGGAGTGTGAGGATGATGAAGCCCTGGACTTGTTTTCCTGTCGTCTCTGCAAGTGTTTGCTCCACGAGCCTACAACCGTGGAGTGTGGACACACTTTCTGCAAACGCTGCATAGATGACGACTCTGTCACAAACTGTGTACACTGCAAACAAAATCTGAGCAGGAAAGAAGGACTGCCGAACGGCCGGAGAATAAACGTTGTACTCAGTGGCCTCTTGGACAAACTGTTTGCCACTGAGAGTAAAGCTAGGAAATTATGGATCGAAGGAGAGGATTCGTGGAAAAAGCAGAATCTTTCAGAGGCTCTGGAGAAGTACAACGGAGCAGTGGATCTAGGTAAGACTGCACACAGCCACTACATGCGCACCGAGAGATAACCCTGTGCTAATTCCAGTGTTTAACTTGACAGATTGCAATTAAAAGTGTAATTTTTTGTGCAGATGACCTACTTTTTAAGTCTTAACTTCTCAGTGTCACCGATGAGGGGCGCCACCCCCTCCTATCTGGATTGTACCGAGGTGTGGCGTTACGTGACGCGCCGTCCCTCTTTACCAAAGCAGTACACAGCCTACCCGTGCACACAAAGAAACAGCAAAGCGGTTGTTTTAATGCTGCTTTTCTCTTTATACTTGGCAGGGCTGTGCTGTTTTCACAGAGCTGCAGAGGGGACGTCTGCATGTAGTTCTCTGGACTTGATGCCTCACTTAGTTTTTCCACTGTTATGTGATCTCCGTTATGTAAACCGAAAATTTTATTTGCTCAGCCGCTACTGTATGAATACATTCATCAGATTTGTCTGGCCGGGTTGGGCCAGTGTCCTTCTAGAAGAAGGCCATCGTATTGTCTCTGGTTTGACATAACCCTTAACTCCTCCCCTTATGTATGGTGTTGGATAAGCAGTGTTGGGTAACGTTTGGGTGAACGGTAGTTGGTCATTAATTGTACTTAAACAGAAAAACAACAGCTTATTTTAACACCCTCATTTGCTTCATGTTTATTTATTCATTTATTTATTTATTCATTTTGGTAACTTTAAGGACAGGTTGTCCTAAACATTATAAAACGGAGTGTTCTGTTATGTTGGCACATTACATAAAGGCAGCCAGTGTGTTTCATTAATCATGGGCCATGGCAAGATCATGTTGCACAGTTTGAATCCTCAGAAAGTTAAAACTGACTCCTCCTTCCCCTCCCACATCTGGCCTACTTATTAAAGCAGCTTTTAACTGTAATTCTTTTTTCAGGCTCCTCTTTGGTTTTCTCTGCTGTTCTCGCTTTAATGTCATTTTATAAAACTGATCAGCCTGATTTAGCTGAAAATTCCGAAATCACAGTTCAGATAAAAGGACTATGCACCATCCCTGTGGCATCCTTTCAGGCATTTCTCTCCCCAGATCAATACTGATTCATGCCTTCTGTCTTGTGAATGACTCTGGGTGATGGGAGGACAGAGTGCTTTCACAGTTTTGTCACTGCCAGCCAGTGTTTTCCCAACAAAGACAGCAGGAGGCCGTCTGGTATCTGTCATTTGGATTGCATGTAATTGAATTATAAATTTAGCAGATAATATGTCCTGATATGTGTGGTGTGCAAGGGTATGGCATGTAAAGCATAGTCTTACATTTTTGCAAATGGTCTCCATCTGTGTAAAGAAATGGAGAAAATGTCAGATAAATGATGAGAAGTCTCAAAAAATGTTATTAGTTGCGTTTTTTATGGTAACGGAGCCATGTAGTTCTTTCTATACTATACTTTCCCCCAACTATTATGTCCCACACATTGATGATAGGCTGGTCCTCTTGTTTGTTTACTGTCATACTTTGGTTGATTGTCCTGATCCTATGGGCAAAGTTTGCCCAAGAGGTTCAGACACCAGATTTCTGAACCCCTTATTAAGCTGCACGGATATTGTAGACACTGCGTTGCTTTTTCTGCACTGAAACATTGGCTCTGTTGTGTACACATACACACACTTAGTAATGAAACTAACACTAGAAGACGGTGGCAACTGAGCATCTAAACTTCTGCAAACTTTTCTTCCTGTTTCTTTACAACCATGTGCCATTTTTAGCTGTTCCACAAATGTCTTTGTTTCGTTATGAATACCTGTTCAACTTGTATATTATGTTATGAACTAACTATCAGGTCGCTTTGAAATCTAAGATGACAGCAAGTGTTATTTTGCTTATTGAACAACTAAAAGCAATGCAGACAAAGTGGGTTAAATATACTTTAGGCTGGAACTTTTTCATCCTTCTCAAAGAAACCAGTGATGACAGTTTGGTTAAGTAACGCATGACAAGTCCAACTTGGGTACAGTGTGTACTTTATCTGATCATTAGTAAAGTGCATAATTTGCGTACGTGATGCATGAAGCAGTGTGTTTATGTAGGCATGCATTCCAAGCAGATGAGACTAAATGTTAATGTCCGCTGGTGTGGCTGATGTCAGTTATTAGAGTTGCTACATAAGTTACATGGTGTTCTAACACGTGTAACTGGTCTCATGCCACATGTTACATTATTGCCCTACTTCTGCTAGACCTAGAAAAACCAGTCTATTGCCTGGAGACCTATCCAATGAACTGATGTCTGTTCATCCCTGTGTATACAGTGCCCTCTTCAGGCAGACTGTTGCATCAGCGGGCTGAGTTGCACCTGGAGATGCAGAATTTCAGCCAGGCAGTGCAGGATGCCAGCAGTCTCTGCAGGCTAAAAACCCTGTGGACAGAGGTAAGATGAAAAATTTGAACTGGGGAAAAGTTTGAAGTGATTTATAGGACAAAATTAAATGTACCTGAGTGAGAATAAAGACCAAGACAAAAGATAATGGTCACATTTCATATTAAGTGCTGCAGCATTCAGTAGTTGTCACTGAGAGTCCAGCAGCTCAAATGTGACCAAAGTTGCAAAAGCAAACTTGCATATATTTGCTATTTCATGCTGTCAATCCCTTTTTATACATTCTCATTGTTGTTAGTTATTGTGTAACCTTTTGGTCACAAGCATCACTCCGAACAGTCAGGCCTCTTATGATGAAATACAAATGGGCAAATTCTGGATAAGAAGCCAGCAAGATTGCAGTATTTCAATGTTTGTTGCAATTTGCTAATCTACAATTATTATACAAATGCTCACATATTCAGCTGTGACTTTGTGGTTCCTGTTCGAGGTTTAACTTCAGTAACGTGCTGCACATGTGTTAGTAACGGCAGGGCACAGAAATCATTTTGGAAAATGGCATTTTTCTATTTGTCTTATTAACATGTGGAACTACCAGCTTACAGAACTCAAACTAGAGCCTGATTGAGATCATTATAAACTTAAACTAAAACAGTTTTTAAAGATGAATTGGACATGCAGTCATGCTTCTTTTATTTTACCTTACTTTATTATACTGCAGTCTCTGCCCTGTGCTGTTGGTGTCTATAATTTGTTGTTTAAGTTTTGTTTTGTGTAGTTATTTTATTGATGTATGGGGTTTTTGTGTTTGTTTTAAAAGCCCATCTAGGAACAGGTAATGCAAACTAGCTTAGGTTATAAATGCTGTGGTGTGTGGCACGGTTTGCTTAACCTACTTCTCTGTATAAAAATAAACCATGAATAAATATTCTGCTTCCTGTATTACCAGTCATTATTTCTGGCAATATAAAGATGCTGAAACTAATAATGGTACAATGATGTTCTTGACCTTCTGTGACATGCAGGTTCTCTGCCATAGTCAGATAGCCTGGACCAGTGTCTATCCAGTCAACACACATTATCGTGTGGTCACATTTTTAGAATTTGCGTGTCACGAGGAGGGAAAAAATGTTCCTATTTATTACTTTATTCAATGGGTCAGTGCGTGTACCAGTAATAGTTGTGTATCTGGGTAACAAGTTCTCTAAACTGTAAATTTCAAAACGTCATAAAGGAGGGACATTTGATTTAATCTTGTTATTAATAGAAATGTCATTATCACAGCCCATGCCTCAAAAATCAAACAAGTTTTCTGTCATTTTTAGGCTCACTATCTGAAAGCTACAGCACTGAGTAAAGCAGGCCGGAACGATGAAGCCTTACAAGAGTATTTCCTGTGTGTGGCACTAAAGCCCGACTGGCCCAAAGTGAAACTGGAAGCTCAGAAGGTAAGACAGAACCATTTGTTGGTGTGAAATATGTAATTTGATACAGACTAAAACATGTCATAATTCTCAGAACCTCTTAACAAACTACAGTCGGGTAAGCTTTTAAACAAACTTGCATGTCTTGGGAGCGTGTGAGGAAACTGGGGATCTTGGAGAAAACTGGCACAGGGAGATCATGCTGTGAGACAACGGCGCTAACCATGTGCTGCCCACATAACTACATGATAGAATAATTAGTTTAGCTGATTCTCAATTTTGCAGCTGAAAGAAGGTTTCTCATTTGTAAATTCTGCTATTGCCAGTGTCATTACAAAGCCTCTCTGTATATGGCTCTACCCTTTAAAGGAAATGGGAATAATATAGATTTTGTTCAAAATATGATTTAAGAAAGTGTAAGTGCTTTAAGTTAAAGCCTTCTGCTTTCTTCAGTTTTCCTGAGAGTGATATAAATGGGGAGTGCAAATGAGTATACAGCTGTCTTTGATCCTGTTTTTGGCGTCTTTCTTGTGGTAAATTTTCCTGTGCTTGCTTCTTTGCGATTGTTAATTAGCCACCTGTTTTGTTTCACCTTGAAGGTCCTGGGCGAGCTGTTCTCCTCTGTATTTGAGAACGAGGATCTTCCAACGCCGCTGCACCCTCTGCAAGGAGGCCTGGCTACGCGTGTCATCAAACCTCCTGCCTTGCTCAGTTCCCTGAGGCCACTTCCACAGAAACCAGGCTCATCCTCCTCACAGGTAACTGTATATGTATAAGAATCTGCCAAATCAAAGTACTCGCTGCGGTTGGCGCTTGTGAATAAGGAAGAAGGAAAAAAAGTAGCTATTTATAAGGTGTTTGACTGTATCTTGATACATGGATATACAAGTGGTCTTAACAAAACATCTGTTGCAACCAACCCCAAAACTACTCGAGTGAGAGTTGTTGTAGTAGCATCTAATACTGTCTATAATTCTGAATATG